>NC_053022.1:496141929-496353866 GCF_003073215.2 Triticum urartu | reverse complement strand
ACTTTAACCAAAGCTAATACGCGGAGTAAATAAGAACGGATGGAGTAGTTATTTTAGTTAATAATACCCATAAAAACATAGATGTTCGGTACTGTAGAAAAAGAAATTACTATGTACTCCCTCCATTCCTAAATATATGTATCTTTTAAAGATTTTAATATGGACTACATACGGATGTATATAGATATACTTTAGACTGTAGATTCACTCATTTTGCTCCGCATGCAGTCTATATTAAAATATCTAAAAAGACTTATATTTACGAATGGATGGAGTATTTCACCAAAATATATACATGGACAGGGATATAACTCCACGAATATATACATGGACAAGAATATATACATTGCTTCACAGCTTCAGATGCGTTGTAAGATGCCATGTTCACATATGACTCACACAACAGAAATATTTTGCTATCGACTATTGTCCAAGATTTTTGAGGTTATATATGAAGCCATGCATACGGAGCAAAATGAGTGCATGACTTCACAGAGTACACTTCAATAACTGTCAAAAAACTACTATGCATATTGCATAATGGATGCGATCAAAATGGCAACAGTTATATATGACCGGACATATTACTCTAACAACGATGATAAGTCCAAATTAAACCGGTGTTTCCGGAGGAAAAGGTGGCCAACTGCCATTGTCCAAAAAGTTCACCATTTCGTAGCATTTCAAAGGTGGCCAGCTGCCATTGTCCAAAACTTAACCATTTTGGGCTGCACGTAGCATTTGATTTCCCATGCCACAGTGTTGACAAGGAGGCGGAGTAGGAGTTCACACGCGTACTACCACCACCCCGTCGCCAGCACCTTCCTTCCCCTATAAACCCCCCGCCCCCCATCAAACCAAAGCACAGCTCGCAAGTTCACAAGTCACAACACCGGCCGTGCTCGTCCCACACTCCCCTCAGACCACCTCCCCGCCCCAGTCCCCATGGCGCCCAATGCGGCCGTTGCCCGAGTGCCCCTGGCGGTGACCATCTTCGTGGCGGTCGCGACGAGCATGCTGCTGGCGCCCGCGGAGGCTGGCCTGTACAGCGACCGTGACGCGCTCTTGGCCCTGCGGGGCGGCCTACAGGACCCTGACGGCGCGCTGCGTTCCTGGATCCTGGAGGTGAACCCCTGCGAGTGGACCCAGGTCACCTGCGACCGCGTGGCCAACCGCGTCACCGAGATGTGAGTGAGGCCACACCGATCCTTCTTCCCTTCCATACTGCTTCCGTTCCGTCGTATACTTCATCCGATTTTCAATACGGGTTTCTTTGTTCTGTCAGAGTAATCGGCTTTGTGAACCTGACTGGACCTCTGTCGCCGGAGCTGGGCAAGCTGGACCAGCTAACCAAACTGTGAGCCTCTCTCTCTAACCCATCTGTTTCTGCCCGTAGCGATTGTTCCGTTGACGCGGTTGATGGATCAAAATGTACTATTAACTCTTATGGCATCTAATGAACAGGTGGATTTCGTACACCAATATCCAAGGAACGATCCCTGAAGAGCTGGGCAACTTGGAGAACCTGAACACCATGCACCTGCACAACAACAGCCTCTCGGGGCAGATACCTGCATCGCTCGCGAAACTCAAGTCTCTGAAACAGCTGTGAGTCCATGATCTCCAGTTTTTTTTTTCTTCTTCTTCTCTTCATGTTTTTTGTTTTTGCTTTTCAAGCATCGAATTGCCTCGTAGTACAATATTGGATTTGAAGTCTGAAGTCTGGTAAACAAGTTTCATGATAAAACAAAAACAAAAAAAATTGAATTCTCATGATAAAACAAGTTTGGCTCTGATGTCTGAACATTTGCATGATGATTTGGCAGGCACCTTCAACAGAACCGCTTGACCGGCCCGATCCCCAGCGAGCTGGATGGGCTGTCCGACCAGACGAGCGTGTACGTAGGACGATTTTCTCAGTTGTTCTCTTCTCTCTCGACGATCAATTAATCCAGTGATCTTCATCTCCATTGTTTTGCTTGCAGTAATCTGTCAAACAACGATCTGTGCGGCCCGATTCCGACGGATGGTCCCTTCAAGAACATCAATTCCAGCCTCGCCGACAACCCGCGGCTGGGCAGCAACTGCTAGGCCGATGCACGGCGTTGGCTGCCCGCCGGAGTGAAGAATAAACTGGGTACTCCTACTCCTACTACTAGCATGCAGCCAGAGAATCGGGTGGCGCCGGTTCATGCATGCACGACTTAGGTGGATTCGTGAGCGAGGTTAATTTAGCTGTGTGCCAGTGCCAGAGAGCAGGCAGGCTAATTTATGTATGTGTTGTGTACAAGCCGAGATCGATCGTTGTGGGCTTGTTTCTGGCTGTTGCCATCGATGGGATGAGTTACATATATGCTTCCCGTGCCGCTTTGGGTGCTTGAGTCACTACTCTCGAATCTATTCAGCGAGTTTCTTTGCTTTGGGTGCTTGAGTTGACTGCATTCATTGTGTGTGTGTGTGTTTTAAAGGAGATTGAAACCCCCGACCCTGCATCATTCTGATGCACACAATCATTCTTATTGATTGTTAAGCAGAGTACAAAGCAAAGTCAACTGTGGCTGAAGCATTACAAGGTATGAAATCATGACGTGTTGTTGTCATTATCATATTTTGTTGTACATATCTTTGTAAGTAGGAGGGTGTTTGTAAGCCTCGAGTCGAAACATGTAGCAAGAGACAGAGCACGCTTACATATACATGCAAACGCAAGAGTATTTTTACATTCACACAAAAGTAAGAGTCCTTTTACAATACATCAAATCATTTTTGGACGTTTATTTTATAATCCGACAACCCAAATTACGCAATACCACAACAAAATTCTTGTAGTGTACGTATTTGGGGTTTAAGGGCACTTTGGGTAGTTCACACGTTTTCAGCGGATCAATAACTACATATTAATCAGGATTAATTACATGATAAATCTACGTATATCAGTCTACTAGAAATACCAAGTTGTCGTCGAATTAAACTCCGAGCCAATCCATATTTACCATTGAATCGACTTAATGCTAAATATTAAAGTCTGCAGTACGATGTATCTTATAAAACTCTAAGAATGCAATGCATGGGCCCTGAAGCTATAGTTGTACATTTTTGTCCAGTATAGTTCTGGAATTTGCTTAGCTTATATTGGCCCGACCTCTGTGCCATAAGTCTAGGATGTTGGCAGCACCATTTTTGTTGACCGATCAGCTTGATACTGGACAACCATGCATTCACATGGTTGGTTGTATTATTTGCCATATTGGGGGACACACCTATTCTAAGAATGGAGCACTAAACAATGTTCCAATCCACGAATAATAGTACACGGTATTTTTTGGGGGTACTTTGGTAACACAAGCTTTCGATGCTAGTGTGATTCAGAGTCAAAGAGCGTGTTTGAGGAAAAAAAACATAACTAGTACAAAGGTCAATTGCTCTGATTTAAAAACACAAGTTCTGAGCTTTTAGACATTTTATAGCGGGGCCCTAAGAAACTATACTACTTCTGACAAAGGTATTCCTTCCGTTTACTCAAAAACTCTTCAAAAATAATCATGGAGTTGAGTTGCTTCGATACAGGCATATGAGCTGAGCATTCATGCCAGACATTAACTTGCAGATGTGCACTTCTGAAAGAACAAAAACTATTGACAGCAAACCATTTGCAAGCACCATCTCTTTTTGATCTTTTGTGAGTAAAAGAAGTATTTAGTATTGTGGGCTGGTATGGATCGTCAATCCTATTTCTAATAGCACAACATGCTTGGTCCATATCTGCCGTCATGCTCAACTACATGGCATACGATTTTAGCCCATATCCCTCAATTTTATATTCCTTGGCCTGAATGTATATCTAACCAGACAAACATCTCGCTGATAGCAATGCTGATAATGCACCAACGGTTACAGGACATAAAGAGTATCCAAAGGTGGGTGGCCAAAAACCAACAAGTCAAACAGAAGGAAAAAAAATGCACGCCGTTTTTGCTATAGTAAAAAGGCGCTAGATATTCATTATTGCAAAGCATGCCCAAAGTTTAACTGATAAAGTACAGGTGGCGAAGCACCGAGATTTTAAGAAAATGATGTGTGGGTTGAAGGAGTTAGCTAGGGGAGAATATGTGTATACAAATTACCATTTCTGTTTCAAATAATGCAAATCTTATCTATCATCACAAATGAAGGAACAAAGTAAAAAAATAGTTAATGATATATATGAAAGACATGGGTGTTCAGTACAATAGAAAAGAAATTACTATGCATTTGACCAAAATATATAGATGACCAGACATGTAACTCCAATGACTATTACATATGTGCGAACTACATGTTCTAGAACATCAAGAGAAACTATGGCCAACTAACTAAACCCGCAAAACACGACGCATATGTATACAATGTTCGCAACTTAAAAAAAATGATCACGAATTTGTAAAAATTATTCGCAAATTCGAAAGATGTTCAGAAAATTGTAAAAAATGTTTGTGTATTTAAAAAATGTTCACGATTTCATAAAATGTATGTAAAGAATGTTCATGTATTGAAAGAATGTTAGTGAATTTGAAACATTGTTCATGAATTCATAAAATGTTCGCAAAAGTTAGGAAATGTTTGCGAATTTCTAAAAACTGTTCCAATTTTTTTTCTAAATTCGATTGATTTAAAAAAATTCACAAGTTTCATAAATATTTTCACAATTTCGAAAAATGTATGTAAAATATTTTTTTTAAATCACTAATTTGAACAGTGTTCATAATTTCAAAAACAATGCTCATGATTTCCAAAATATTTCATAATATAAAAAAATGTTCACAAAAAAGGAAAAGAAAGAAAAAGGAAAATAAAATAAAAACGATAATGAAAAGGAGAAAAAAGAAAAAACCAAAAACATGGTAGTTGGACCGGCCCAAATGTACGCAGCGGAAAGCAAGGGGTGTGCTATCCCTAACCAGCGACATGCGCGCCAAATAGGATCCCCGGGGTATCCCCAACACGGAGCTTATTAATTTTGCATATCTTGTTGATGTGGGCTTGCTTCTCGTCTGCATCTGTCAGCGCATCATCTAGCTTCTTTTTTAAGAGTTCTCAAAAAAAAAAGAATCTAGCTTCTTTTAAGTGATCGATAGAAGCAATTGAGCATCTGATTTACGCAAAGTTTTACGAGATCAACCAACATCCATGTGCTGCAAGAGAAACCACTCTGTCTGTGTGCAATGTTGTGAGAGCATCTCCAACAGCCACGCAACGCGCCACGCGTTAAAATTCGCGATACAGTGCCGGGTTAGCCAGCTTTTGCACGCAGCGGTGCGCTGACTCCAGCGGCCGCCGCCAATTAAAGCGCGCCCACGCCGCTTCAGCAGGCGCGCTATATTTCAATTTTTTCTACTACATATTTGGTTTCGTAGATAGTTCTCCTACTACATATTTGGTTTCGTAGATAGTTCTCCTATTACATATTTGGTTTCGTAGATAGTTCTCCTACTACTACTCGTCCGACTCGGACTCTGTCTCAGTGATGTCCTCCTCCGACGTCGGAGCGTAGGCGTCAAGGAACCGCCCGTCGTCGGAGTTCCAGGAGGACGCATCTCCTAGCGCTTGGTTGTATTTAGCGCGGCGGCGGCGGCCGGGGGGGGGGGGGGGGGGGGGGGGGGGGGGGGGGGGGGTCGCGGCTATAGGACGGGGTGAGCGGGGTGCCGGCGCGTGGGTCCATGGGTGCGGGTCGTCGGCGCCGGCGCGCGCGGGGCTTTGAAGGGGGAGAAGACAGAGCGCTCGAGTGTGCCGCGCGCGGAAGCGGGCGCCGCAAATACACCGTGCGAGGTAGCGCTTCCTGCCGCGCGCCCAACTACTCATATCGCGCGTGCGGTTATTGCGCGCCCGCTGAAGCCATCCGCCGGGTTGCGCGTGCTAAAATGGGTACATTTACGGCGCGCCTGTTTAGCGCGCTTGTTGGAGATGCTCTGAGCAATGGAATTTATATGCCAACTTGCAAACATAGGTCGATATATTTATACATTAGTTCCCGGCTAGCACAAAGGGAAGAAGTCTTGATTGAGATTCTAGTTGTGTGTGAGGTTCTTTGAACAGCCAAAAATTTGCAGCGGCAAAAGAAGAATGGGTGGGCTCGCCGGATTTAGAGGGGCTTCGCCGCCTGCACAAGGGCATGTCTGTTGTGAAACAGCCGAGTCATAAAATTTGATGTGGAAAAAGTTTAAGGGGAGAAGAGCAAGAAAAGAGACATGGGTATTTTGGTCCAGAATTTTGCATAATGACATCAGAAGCTTTGCAAAGTTGCAGCGGCATTTTTCCAAAGAGTGAAGTTGTCACGGCATTTTTCTGAATCGCGAAAATATCAAACTAAGCCAAAAAAAAAAGTTGGTGCTAACTCCGAACTCCCAAAAGCCTCACGCGGCTGAACGTTCAGGGCATGTCTAGTGTGAATCAGCTCACCAACGTTGCCGAGCTCAAGCTTTGGGCGAGCCGAACCTAGCTGTAGGCGGGCCAGAACCAACTTCACCACGACCCAGCAAGCTCTCAAACACGCTGTCAGAGGGCCTGTCTGACGACGACGCGCTGCAAACCGAAGACAAGAGACACGCTGTCAGAGAGCCTTGTGGTCGACCCAGCAAGGCGCGGAAGCGACGACCTCGACCACGGTGCAGCCCCGGCGTGCCCGTCGACACCGACCGAACCTGAAGTCTGCCGGTGAGGATTGGGTGCTCTGGGATAAAAAGGCAGAGAGGCGTCATGTGCAGTTGAGACTACCCACAATGAAAGTAATATAGATAATAACATCACACATATTTGGACGGAATAAATGGTATGGCAAGCAATAAATAAATAAAGAAAAGCATATAGTAACATAACTAGTTAGTAGTAATATGAGTAACACCACACATATGTTACTATTCTATGTTACTATCCATTATGGCTAGTCGAAGGACGTTCGAACAGCCCGAAACCCACCATTGCTGTTGCCAGCATTTACCCTCACCAACAACCAGCTCCAGACATTGTTTGATCGCACGTTGCCGTCAATGATTCAACAGGATGAATTACTACTACTTACTTTCCGTAACGGAATCGCAGCAAGTCGCCGCTTTGATCGAGTGAGTCTATTCGCTGCGTTGCGTACTGCCTTGGGCGTGCTTGGCTGGAGGTCTTCCGCTTTTCGGTCCGGTCGCTGATCGCCGATCACGGGTCAAATTCGACGAACGAACGAACGATCCATGGACCTGAAGAGGCCAGTCCGCGAACGGCCAGCTCCCGGATGCTTTTTACGCACCCCTGGCCTGGCGGTCGTAGAGGATAGGCAAACTATGCATATGGTCGTGCAGTGACATGCGTGGGCCATCTGCCGAGACCGACCGACCGGTCGAGGAGCCGAGGCTCGGGCTTATCCAACCGGATTAGAACAAGCCTAGCTAATTTTCTCTTCTGTCTCCGGCCATGGTCCCGTCGCACGCATGCACGGATCGTCTAACTCCACGCAATGTACTGCATGGCCACACGCCCACGAATTAGAACAGCCATAACCGTCTGTCTTGGGCTCGTTCCAAGTTTGCCTTGATTGCATCGTCGGCTCGGTGCCACTGCCGCGCACCGGCGCCCAAATCATTTTCAAGTAACCTACACACGGGGGCATCGCCCTGCTCGCCGACGCCACGACGTAGACGTAGGTGTGCGTGACTAGCGCGAGTCCCACGCACGGCACGACCGGCCTGCGCACCATGGCAGCCGCCAGCAGTCACCACCACCGGCCAAATCCAACACATTGTTTGGCGCAACAACATGCGTCCGTCCGTACGTGCAAGCTGCAGGATAAGGATCGATCGATCGATGCCAGGCACAGGCATGGGCTGCGCTGCGGCGCCACCACCTACCAGCACGCTGACAGTCTGACACCACTGGCGCTCCCGCACTGGCACACTCCGCTGCAGCTCCTGAGCGCTGCAACTCTCTTCTACAGAAGCCGGGGGAGCGGCACACGGGCATGCGCCGCAGAGGATCGATCCGCATCCGATCGCCCAAAACGGACCAAACAAAGCTTCGAAAGCGAGCTCGGATCGGATTGGATAAGCACGGGCCTACCCATCCCCACCCACCCGTCCATCGACGTCCCGTTCCTACTAATCATGACCGCCACCACATTCGATCGGTTTATTTTATCATCTCGGTCTCGCCCTTCCCTTGTTGCTAGTAACTCAGAGTAAATAAATAAATAAAATAACAATTACTTCAGGAAGAAGATAGAGTAAACAAACTTAGTTGCCAGATCTCCCTTGCTCTACGCTGTCAAATCACATGGTTTCCATTGCTAGGAGAGACCGATATTTTTTGCTTACAGAATGGCTTGCTTCTGTGACACTTCATTCCCTTCTGCTCTTTCTTCATCGACTGTCGCGATAATAGTTATCCTCACACCGCTTTCCACACAAGCATTTTGGCATCGTGCTGCATTCTTTTATTTTTATTCTTCCAAAAAAAAAGATTCACGTCGCATTTTCATCGTGACTAAAGAGGCGTATATATAGCTCGTGCGCATAGACGGAGACAAATCTTCTTTTGCATGCGTGCGAAATGCTCACTCTCTTCCGGCCGTGGCGGTGTGCTCCTGCGTGACCCTTCTTTGTCATCGGCTGGAGCGCGGTCACTACACGAACACGATAGCGAGCCACGTCTGCTACTATCGCATCTCAAACCTCAGCTCTTTATGCGTGCGTCAGGCGCATGCATTTCTCGTCGTGTTGAAAAGAAACGTCCGTTATTCGTCTTCAATCATGTTACCACAAAGAACACCAGAAATAATAAATTACATCCGGCTCAGATCCCTAGACCACCTAGCGACGACTACGAGCACTGAAGCGAGCCGAAGATGCGTCGCCATCATCGCTCCTCCTTCGTCGGAGCCGGACAAAACTTGTTGTAGCAGACAATCAGAAAATCGCCGTGCTAACGTCCCCATAGGACCAACGCACCAGAACAACAATCGTCATTGATAAAGAGTGGCGTAGATCTGAAGGATCCAACTTGAAGACACACGAATATAGACGAACGACGACCAGATTCAACATCCAAGCATATCTACCAAAGAGAGATTCACCGAAGACGCACCTCCACATGCCTACCAACGATGCTAGACGCATCGCCATAACGGGGGCTAGGCCGGGAAAACCTTATTCCATCTTCAGAGAGTCGTCGTCCTCTGCGCCTTCCTGATCAAGACACAAACCCTAAAAAAACTCAAAGAACCGTCTAAAACACATAGTCCTTCCTCCAACAAGGGCTAGAATCCACCGCACCCCCGTGGCCCCTAAGGCTACCCGGAGACGAGGAGGACCAGTGGCAGTGCTGATGGGAGGCAGAGGACCCCTAAGCTTTTTATGGGAGTGGAGGCATTGTTTGCGTCAGGTTTTGTTTCAAGTTGTTGAATAACTGCAAAAAGGCTCTCTATGTGTTTTACTCTCTTATAGCAATGTTATATCACGAACATGAAAAATGACAGACGACATCATCGAGTCACACGTCTTGACTTGACAAAAACCCACATTACAACCCTAAACTAATCACTCAGTTTAATTTGCAATCCTGAACTTTAAAAACAGTCAACCTATATACCAAACTAACCATATGGTTTAGGAATCAACCCTCCTTTCAGTTTTGACTTAGTCAAGCGTTTTTTACCGTGTTGATGGACTGTGTAATGCCAAGTCACCAAGATACGCTAACTAAGCCTAGGGCTAGCAGTTCTAAAGAATAAGGTTGGCTCCTCTCTCTCTCTCTCTCTCTCTCTCTCTCTCTCTCTCATTTCGCTGTTCCCCCGACCCCGACCACCTCACCCACACAGCAGCAGCAGCCCCTGACTTCGTCTGCCACCAGTGACCGACGAGTGGGCGTTGCACCTGTACCTCCCTTGTGTGGTTGAAGGGTCATTGTCACCCGCACTACCTACGTGTCGTGTGGATGTCGACGTAGCTTGTCAAAGCAAGCTGTTGCAGCCAACCCACCGTTGGTAGGCAGTACCCCCTCTGCGCTTCCTTGTAGAAGGTCGTCGTCTAGCACTCCCCGCCCATGTCCTCATAGTACGGTCGGGGCAGGCACCACCGTGTTGGGCACATGGAAGCTGTCGTTAATGGAGCTGGCAAAATGCCATCGCTACATTGAGGTGACTCCAATGGTAAAGGTGACATGGCTACACTGACAAGGCAGTCAACATGGTCAAAACCGCTTGACCGTGTTAAACCCGGAGGGAGGGGGTAATTCCCGAGCCGTGTTTTTTTGGGTGTTCGACCAATTTTTAAGTTCAGGGTTGAATATTAAACCGAGTGGTTAGTTCACGATTGTAATGTGAACTTTTCTCTTTTGACTTCTTACCTACACGACCATTGATCCAAATCCATGCTTAGGAAGGCATCATCATACTATCGCTATAGTCGATGCGGCACACATATGCTACCAGGATGACTTGGACCTTCGAATCCAACGGTGAAGAGACGGTGGCATGACACGCGAGAGACGGTGGCATGCGGGGTACATGTCGTGCCATCTTATCCTCCCCTTCTTTCGGTGAAGCTACACATTTACATTTCATTAACTCTTATCCATTAGAAAGATGTATTTATTTCCATCGCTATCCAAACACTAAAATCTTTGACAGAAACATCGCCGGTTCGCAAATGTTGACTTCTTACACCGCCTAGCACGTCACCACATCGGTTATAGCCCATGCAGCCCATCTATGCGGTCGAGATGACCCGGACTGCCGGATCCAACAGCGAAGATAAATCGAGAGATAATGGCCCTGACGCACAACAGGAGGCGGCATGCAGGGCACGTATCGCGCCATCTTATCCTCCCCTTCCTCCGCCGAAGCCTCGCGTTTACATTTCATTAACTCTTATTCATTAGAAGCATGCATTTCTTTGGGTCGCTATCCAAACACGAAAAGCTTTGACAGATAACATCGCCGAGTCACAAATGTTGACTTCTTACACCGCCCTTGATCCAAAACCCATTAGCGAAAACGTTTACCGTCTATACATGTGCGGTCGGGATGTCTCGAACCGCCAGATCCAACGGCCGAGGAAAATCGGGGATGATTCACGTGGCGCGCGAGGGGAGACGGCGTGCGGGGCACGTGCCTGGCCATCCTATATGTCCTTGCCCCCTTCCTCCGGCGAAGCGGCCGGTGGCTGCCTCAGAGTCCGCTGAACTCAGCACGCGCGCGCGAGCGATCTCCAGAGTCCGCTGGTTTCGCCCTCGGCTACCTGCTCGGGGCGGCGTTCGAGGGACGGCGGTGCTGCCTGGCTGGGCGGTGCGGGAGGGGGTGAGCAGCTGCGGGCGGCGGCGATCTGGGCATGGGGAACGCGAGCGCCAGGGCGGTGGAGAACGGCCACACGGCGGCGCCGATGGAGCAGGTGGCCGTGGCCCCCGTCGGCGGGAGCTCCGCGGAGGCCGCGGCGCCGCCGGACGCCGTGATGCGGGAGCTCCCTCCTCCGGTCCCCTACGTCTTCGCGCCGCAGGTGATGATGATTTTGCCCTGCCCGAAATGGTAAAGAGGGAAGAAACCCTCATCTGGCCTTCTTGATGTTTTCTTTTCTTCCGTCATACGGTTGTTGCTATCAAGTGCACCGAGTCCTGTTCCGTTCCTATCAAAATTACCAAGTTGTTTTTTTACGGGTAAAATTACTAAATTAGTTACTTGCGCCGGAATTACTAAATTAGCATTAATTGTAGTAAATTTAGTCCTGCTAATTGTTCTTAGCGGTTGCTTCAGTCATTAAATGAGTAGATTATTTCCACCCGCTGTTTAAGCTTGAAATGGCAACTTGAGTTGTAAGGATGGCCAATGGCACATGTTTTAACTCAGAGATCCACGGCTTAACTGCAACTTGTAGTTTGTTCCTGGTATTCTCCAAGAGTAGGCTCTTGTTTATGTTATAGCTAGAACATGCATGTGGAAGAACGTAGTTTTGATGAAGACGCGTTGGTAGATTTCGTTTGGTTGCACCTGGATTCTGCAAATGGATTTGGTTTGGTGCAGTGGGCGAGTTGGTCATCCTTCCTTTCACGCATTCTGCATAGCATTAGATACTAGATAATATCTTTAATTTTCCTCGAACATTACGTGGTGTGCGACAAACCGTTACAACTTGATCTTCTTTTCTGGGCAGTTTGTCTTATTTGTTTAAACTATACTGTGTGCTAAGCAACATCGTAGACCAATTTTTTTACTCTTGGTCCTGATACAGGGACAGTCCACATTCAAGAAAACATATGTGGGGCATCATGATAAGCAAAACGCATTTCACGGTTGGCACTATAATTGGAAATGGAATCCTTGAACAAACTGATAGCAAAATCTTTGTTCAGTACTGCTTAAATGTAATTTGGAACTATAACTGGAAATGGAATCCTCGACCAAACTGAGAGCAAGAACATTATTCACTACTGCTTAAGTGTAATGGGACGTTCAATAGTAGTACATACTATTTCAAACTGAATTCTGTAGCACTTGGTAAGGTACACAAAAGAATACATGATCTGTATTACCATCATATATGGTTTTGAATTTCAAATACAATGATTTATGGTGGTGCTTTTATTGTTGATTCACTTACCTACTGGATATTGTCTTTGATGCTGTGTGGCCCAATATGATTCTTGCCTTAAAATAGGAGCATATTTTGCACATTAGCTTGCACCTTATTTGATCAGCAACAGTTCATACTCCGTAAAGAAGAAAAGCATTTGGCCCCTGTATTACTGTATTAAGCTGCTCTGGAACGTTGTAATCCTTTTGCTGTATGGCAGATTTGCTATTGGCTTGATCAAACTTTGGCTGCAATACGGTAGTAGGTCGAGAAGTAGGTTTTTGCCCTGAAGTTCATTGTCGCGATCGATGGTGAACAACGGGCTTCCTGCTAGCGCGTCGAACTTGCTTTCCTGCCTTCAGCTCCCTTCTCTCTTGTAAGACAATGCTGCTCCAATTCAATTCATTGAAAGGTGAAGATACCAGTTGGAAGGAAAATAAGCCTCATGTTATTGTGTATAAATGGCAGCCAATGTTCTTTCTTTTCCTTTAGAATGGACATGCTAAAGCATCCAGTTTATTCTTACTGAATTACTTTTGACCTATGCAAAATCATGTGCTTTATTGACCTTTCAGATAGTACTGTGAGATATGTGCATTGACCTTTGGCCATCTTTTGTAGGATGTTGCTAACTCGTTTTTTTTGGAGGGGGGGTTCAAGTCACATCTATGAACAATATTGATGGTCCTGCTTGTACTGACGGTTAACTTCACCTGACAGGTTCCAGTAGCTCCGATGCAGATACCGAATGAATTTTCACCTGCTTTTAACCATTCATGGATGAATGGCTCGGATGAATCCACCAACAATAACCCCCCGGAGGTTGAAATTCCAACTTTGATTACATGGAGTCAAGGAGGAAACGAGGTGTTTGTGGAAGGATCATGGGATAACTGGACATCAAGGTTTACCCTTTACCTGATCTGTTACTCGAATGTTTTATCCAATTCTGAAGACGACATGCTAAAATACCAAATATCCTTATGAGTACTCTCAGGAAGGTGTTAGAGAGGTCTGGGAAAGATCACGCCGTGTTGTTGGTTCTGCCATCTGGAATATATCATTACAGGATGATTGTTGATGGGGTGCCGAGATATGTGTCCGAACTACCTCATGTGACTGATGAAAGAGGGCAGGTGGCCAACCTCCTTGATGTCCATGTCAGTAAGGATTATATCTGTCTGTTTCAGCATTTCGCTCCGGCCTTCTCTAAAATGATATTCCAGAATGTAGGTTCTTGATTTTATCTGAAAGCATCTCTTCTCTGTTTTGATTAGGAGTATATCCCAGATAGTCTTGACAGCGTGGCGGAGTTCGACGCGCCCCCATCGCCTGAGCACAGCTACAACATGGAGTTCCCAACCGATGAGGAGCTTACCAAGCAGGATCCGCCCGCTCTTCCACCTCAGCTTCTCATGACTGCCCTTGGTGGCATCGATCACTCCGACGAACTCGCTCCAAAGCCGAAGCCGCAGCATGTCGTCCTCAACCATCTGTTCATCGAGAAAGGGTGGGGGGCGCAGTCTCTGCTCGCCCTCGGACTCACCCACCGGTTCCAGTCGAAGTACGTGAACTTCGTGCTCTACAAACCGCTGGTGAGGAGGTGACCGGTGCCGCTGGTGGAAGATGAAAGAAAGCAACGGTGGCTGATTAGGACTGATGGGAGTGAATAAGAGTGTAGTTTGACAATGTACATAAGGGGGATTCCGTAATCATCCGTTTCTCTTTTCTTCCTTCCTTCCTTCTTTCTTTCTTGAGTGAGTGAACTGTTCTTGTGGCGTGGGGTTTGAACCGCCTGAACTCCGGCGAAATGAAACAAGAGGGAGTGTTGTGAAAATGTCTGGTCTTGTCGTCTGATCTGTTATGTCGATATTTCCAGTGAGGTCTTGTCGACTTGTTTATGTTGGAATATGTTGTTGTCTGCATTTTTTTTTCGTCTTAAAACTTTTTGAGTGAACTGGTAGGTGTTGTTGGAGTTGTGTCGAATATAGTGTACAAGGTAGGTTATAGTTGGACTATGAGGTATATTGTGTTTACATAGGGTCTGGAGTCGTGTTTAATTAGGACACTTGTATCCTAGGCCTCTCATATATAGCGGGGGTAGACACACGATGTAACATATGCCAACATAATAGCATGGGCACGCCGGAGTGCGGTATTGTAACGGTGTCACGGGGAGGAGCGTCCGTAGTCAGGCCCCGGGGATGTAGCAATATCGGTGAATCTCATTAACAAATTTCGGTGTCGTGCTTGTGTGATTGCTTGGTCCTCGGATGATTAACGGTATGTCTCGAATTTATTCTAACAAGTGGTATCATGAGTAAGGTTCGATTTGAGGCCGTGGTATTGATCTAGAGGAAGAGTAGAAGACGCAGAAGAGATCAGTTTGATTTAAGCTATGGTCGAGCGATTGCAAGCAACAAGCTCGGAAGAGATCGGACTCGACGGGCAGCACAGAAATCAACGGGAACTCGTGTCAGGAACTAAAGCAATCCAGCGGCTGGATCGCGCATACAGCGGTGCGCGCTGCGCTGCTCGTGTGTGGCCAGGCAGGCTGGTAGGCGGCGCTTGGAGCGCTGGCGAGGGCCGTAGTCAGGCGGGTGTGTGCGCGCACGTACGCGGAGGCGGACTGGACTCCGATGGAGACACGAACGCGTACAACGCTGAGCTACAGCGACCAAGATTTGTTTTGGAAAAAAAAGGGGGACCAAGTCTCCAATGACACGGAATTAGGCAGGCAAATCAATCGGGGAAATAAATCCATCAAGGGATATGCATCCGTTGAAATTAGCAGGAGCGTTGACAAGACAATTGCTAGCATAGAAAGTTGAGCTGAGACGAGAGTTACCACGTGAAGGCAAAGATTTTAATTCTCTTGGTTTTGCTATAGTAGCATGCAGAGGTTTTGTCCGTGTGCTTGGGGCATCGCGTGGAAAGCTTATATAATTTTTCGCAGGGTCAGCCGTATAAAGAACCATGGCGCCAACGGGTATTAGGTTTGAGGTGGAGAAGTCACGGAACTGAAAACCTTGTGTTATGGCAGATAAGGATGAAAAATTTGTTGGCATAACAGAGATGCTTGAGGGCGTTGCGGGAAGTCATGCCAGCTAAGATAGAATTATGTGTGATGGATGGAAATTCGCGGAAGATGATTTGGGAGCCTCGAGCGTGTCATACAGTCGAACGAGTTCGGCTGGGTCGGACTAGATAGTCTGACGGATCGACATGAGTCGGTTGATACAGAAGACGGTGGTGGGATCGGCAAAGACGACATAGGAGCGTGATGCTGATGGTGACCGACTTCTGGGGCGTGAAAACACGTGGCGCGGGCCTGAGGGCTTGTGTGGCTTCGACAAGGCTATGACGCAGGGTTGACTCAAGGTGGTGTATACACGGAGCTTGAAGTCGATGAGGCGCAGGGGTGGACGGATTATCTACCATGGAGTCATGTTGAAGGTGGAGCTGGATTGAGGGGCTACGACGTAAGTGCACAGAGAGTTGAAGCCTATTCAGCGGGAAAAAGCGAGTGACACGCAATTCGGACTGGAGCCTAGTGGTCTGATAGAAGCGTGAAACTCGTCACCGGTCGGTGATGATCGGTGGTACTCTGTAGTGGGGGTTGAGTGGTGTGGGTTCGCGACCCTTGAGACTCGACCGGGACAGCGGAGGCTTGACGCGGTAATAGCGGCGAGGCGTGCGGTATGCACGGGGCATGGAGACGGGCCAGGGCTCTGGTGGTCATACATGTGGTGAGACAACTACGAATTTGACTCAGGATGACGACAAGAAACGGTGAAATTCCTTCAAGTTTCAGACAGGCGGTCAAGAAAGGAGCGGTGATGTTGAGTTCAGATAACTCTTATGTGTGACACCCAATATGTGAGTTATTCATTTTCACGCAGGTCAGTGATCAGTGTGTGATGGCGTTGGACGGATACTCTGAAAGTTGGAAGCACAAACTAGAGTAACAAGGAACTTAATTTTGCTCGAGTGTTGACTGTGGTCAAGAAAAGGAGGGACTACAAAGTTGCAGGTGGAGTCATATGGAGTCTTTGGAGTAGCAACGGTACTCATGGGATAAACTCAAGTCCAATGTACATGAAAGTTTGACGCATTGATGAATTTAAGGTGGTGGAGAATATTCGCCAAGGTGGAGTTTGTTGGAGTTGTGTCGAATATAGTGTACAAGGTAGGTTACAGTTGGACTATGAGTTGTATTGTGTTTACATAGGGTGTGAAGTCGTGTTCAATTAGGACACTTATATCCTAGGCCTCTTATATATAGCGGGGGTAGACACACGATGTAACATATGCCAACATAATAGCACAGGTGCGCAAGGGGGAGCCGGCGGCGTGTGCCGGCGCTCGGGTGGCCGGTGTGCGGTATTGTGACGGTGTCATGGTGAGGAGCGCTCGTAGTCAAGTCCCGGGATGTAGCCATATCAGTGAACCTCGTCAACAAATTTTAGTGTCGTGTTTGTGTGATTGCTTAATTCTCATATGATCAATGGTATGCCTCGAATTTATTCTAACAGATGTGAGCAGTTCAGTAGGATGGACAAAGTTGAGACGCCAATGTGTTTTTGGGAGGCGTAGGTAACCAGGAGTAAGACACTGGAAGAAAAGAATTCCATCCAAACACATATGATATGAAGACACAGATCAGATAACATGCACCTTTGTTAAAAAGAGACCGCCAGGGAAGAATGATAGCGTCTCGCCATCACAAAGCTTAGCCGCATTTGTCAAAAGGCTCAACAGCGACAGGCACGGTTGGAGCTTTAATCCCGTGGAAGATCTTCTGAAACCCAGACAAAGCGGTAAACTTACCCCATCACATTGCACGGCCTCAGCTTCTTCTATTTGTGACGATGGGAGTAAATTCTTTTCTTTTCTGAACTACTAGGGCAGGGAGCATGTGAAGTTCGACCTGGACGAATTAATAAATTTTATAACAAAAAAAGACATTTCTAAGAGAGACAAAAGGAAAAAAAAAAGGGAGAGGGGGCAGGGGGTGAATACTTTGCTGCTCTAACAAGAAACAAACTGCTTTCGACAAAGCTCCGATTCTGCCAGCAACGAAAAACATTCCGTTCCATTCCATTACCCTCATTTTTTAAGGGGTTAGGATCCTCTGCAGTACTGTACGATGTTGTACAGTCACTGCCAGGTGAGACCTGGCCCCACATGTTATCCACACTACAGTACCATACGGTACTGCAGAGGATCTCAACCCTTTTTTTAGAGGCCAGTTTTTTTTCTTCTTCATGGTATTTTAGAGGCCAGAATAGTCCTCCCTCTTTTCTTCTCTCAGCTCTCTGTGACGGTTTCGAAGGAAGCCCACGGGCCTTTTCGTCGCGAGACGCGAAAACGCCCATATGCTTTTTTTTAATGGGAAAATGCCCATATGCTTGATGGGCTCAGACGGACAGCACAGATGAAAGAAGGACGCATCGCTTTCGGCTCGAAACACCGCATTGATTGCCACGTCAGGAACGAAAAAATAACGACGAGGACGTGTTTGAGGTCAGTCTTGACCTGAACTTGGCCTTGGACCGGCTCCTGTGCGCGATGGACTGATGTCTGATCCGACGGTGACGGCGCGGTGACCTGGTCCGGCTTGCCACCTCCACCGCCTTGACTCGTCCGCCTCTTCCCTCCTCGCAAGGTTTCTGAGATTAATAAATACCCAAGCACATCATCCCATTTAGTACGGCGACTTTGTTGTGACTTTGGGGAGGAAAAAACCAACGGACCGCAATGAGTTGATTTTTTATGTCAGTCTCCCCGCAAGAGAAAAAGGAAGAAAAGGGACCGGCAAAATCTGTAGAATGAAAAGGGAAACTGATCCTAGACTAGGCGGGAGCAGACTCGTATCTAACGAGCCACACAATTTCAAACCCATACTCATACATCTAGGTCCGTAGACCACCTAGCGAGGACTACAAGCACTGAGCGAGCTGAAAACGCACCGCCGTCATCGCCCCTTCCTCGTCGGAGCCGGACAAACATTGTTGTAGTAGACAGTCGAAAAGTCGTCGTGCTAAGACCTCATAGGATCAGCGCATCATAATAGATCGAAAGGATCCAACCTGCAGATACATCGATATAGAGAAAGACCGGATCCAGGCTGATCTCCCGAAGACAAACACCGACCGGGGCCCACGAGATCTGTCGGAGACACCCCTCCACATGTTTTCCGACGACGTTTGAAGCATCACTAGGGCGAGGCTAGGTGGGAAGAATCTCATTCCATCTTCAAGAAGCCGCCGCCGTCTCGTCTTCTTGAGCATGACACAAAACCCTAACAAACTTTGAAAAGCACATACAAATGTAGCCATCCCGCCTGCAAGGGCCGGGATCCACCGTGCCTCCATGGTCCAAGGCCATAGGAGATTGACGAGGCGAACCGCCGGTGGCGCCGATGAGAGGCAAAAAACCTTAAAATAGAGTCCGAAAGAGGGCAGGAGTGAAGGGGTACGCCCTCCGTTCCTTTATGTAAGGTGTATTTTTTTGGCACGATGACCACTGCATCTAATTATAGACATGTTATGACGAAATTACCCTTGGCAAATTTTTTGGTTGGAAGCAAGTAAATCACTTACTCCAAGAAAGTAAGAGATACGTGCAATCGACAGAGAGATAATTTCCTTATTTTGCTACAAGGAGAGATACATACAATTAGGAGAGAAATACTTTTCTTTTTTATGGAGTGCTAACAGAGGAATCATGAGGAATTAGGAAAAATGCATCTTACATTCTGAAATTTTATCAAAAACAAATACAACTTATATAAAGAAACAGAGGAAGTATATCAATTGTTCACAGTAGCGGCCGCTGCTCTCATCTCTCATGGCTTAGTCTTTATTAATCTGCATCGGTGTGCCACTAGCAAAAGACACCCCAGAACTCAATGGAGTCTTAAGTATAGAATCCTAAATCCACACAAGAATAAAACATGGAAACCATTGGTGCACAATCGAGTATGAATGGAACCCTAGATTGCCAAGGATCCAAGAAAGGAAAAAGGAAAAAGGAAAAAAGGAAAGGAAAGGGGAACCGGATACAAAACCGGCGGTTCCAGCAAACCTTCCCCCTCGTTAATCGCTAGCGGTCTATAAAACCCAGCCCACGGACAGGGCACCATCGCCAACGCCGCCCACCGCGCCCCGTTTATTATTCCCCTTCGCGCAGCCGCCCCCGTGTCTCCCGTGCGCACCTTCTCGAAGCCTCCCCCATGGCGGACCAGCTCACCGACGAGCAGATCGCCGAGTTCAAGGAGGCCTTCAGCCTCTTCGACAAGGATGGCGACGGTAACCCCCCCTCTCCCCTCTCTCCCCTGTCTCTCGCGGCCGGCCGGATCGGGCTCGGGCGCCGCCCGACCTCGATCCGGCCGAATTGGGTTTTGTCTCTAGATCCGGTCGGTGATGCCTGGGCTGGGTGGTCTCTTTAGGCCTTTCGTGTTGCTCTGGGCGTGCGCCTGCGCGGGATGGATGCTTGCATCTGATGGATGGGGTCGTTTGCTCGGGCCAGTTGTTTGTTCTGTGGCCGAGTGCGGGCGGGTTGTCTTGTTACTGTGTTCCGATTTGTGGCTGTAGGACTTGGGGGTGCTCCCGTGGGAGGAACAATTCGGGGGCAGCAGCGACTGGTTGCATTTAGGGTGTTTAGAGCTGTAGAGTGTTTCGGAATTTCTAGTGACAGAGATGAGAATCAGGTTGTTGTCATACACTGATGTAAATTTATCTAGGCCAATGAGCATCTGTTTTGTTACAATTATAGTGTGGAACGCACCAACGAGTGGACTAGATGGAGAATTGGAGTACTGTAGTAGATGATGCCAAGGATTTAGTCAGGATTTCTCATCCTGTTTAGCTCTCCTTTTATAACGCGACACTGAAGAGACTTTTTGGTGACAGTAGCAGCATGATCTAGCTTCTGGTAGCCTGGAAGTTGGAGATCTAGTCTTAACTGTGTAGTCTAAGACCAACACTTGATTTGTAGATTCCTCTTTTCTAGTAGTGTCATAGCTCATTTCTGCATCATTTAATAGTTATTTCCTTGCTTGTGCTACATTGAAGGACTATGTTTCAGCACGGCTTTAGATGCAAGTTGGTCTAGTCTGTGATCTGTGTCATATCTAATTGTACACATGATGACTTGTAGAATTGTAAGGTTGACTTTTGATTTCATATGTTAAATGGGCAGCAAGAACTACATTTTATTTACTTGATAGGATGCAATCCAAGTTGATGCTAAACCTAAGCACTGCTTTCTTAAGGCTTCTGCCTGGCGGTCCATCATTTCTTCAGCTGATGCATGATTCATAAATTGATTTCTAGAATTCAGTATGTTGAAATGAACGTCAGCGACACTATAGGAAAGCGTTTGGCAAGTTAACCTAACTTATTGTTCCCTTCATGTTACCCAGCCGGCCTATAATATTTAATCCGTACTGCTTATCCTGCAATACAGTGCTTGTTTAAAGCCATGTTTGTTTACGATTCCCAGCTGTTCCAACTTGCAGCTCCTTATAGTAACAATATATAGGTGCGTGTAAGTGGCCAACATGCTGATTGGAGGTATTATGACATATCATGTGTTGTTAGGACAACAAGAACACATTGGGTATTTTATATGCGGCGAACAGACCAATCTTAAATCCCTAGTAAACTTGCTCTTATTTTATTTCGTAGCGCTAGATAACGAATGCTTGCTGAATTTTGTGCAGGTTGCATCACCACCAAGGAGCTTGGAACCGTGATGCGGTCCCTCGGGCAGAACCCCACGGAGGCGGAGCTGCAGGACATGATCAACGAGGTTGACGCGGACGGCAACGGCACCATCGACTTCCCCGAGTTCCTGAACCTGATGGCGAGGAAGATGAAGGACACGGACTCGGAGGAGGAGCTCAAGGAGGCGTTCCGCGTGTTCGACAAGGACCAGAACGGCTTCATCTCGGCGGCGGAGCTGCGCCACGTGATGACCAACCTCGGGGAGAAGCTGACGGACGAGGAGGTGGACGAGATGATCCGGGAGGCGGACGTGGACGGCGACGGCCAGATCAACTACGAGGAGTTCGTCAAGGTCATGATGGCCAAGTGAGGTGGCGGCGGGACAGGGGTCCCTCCCACGAAATAAGCTTAAAATTCAAGTGGATTGGAATGCCAGACAGACTCGCAAGGTTGTATTTTGTGCTATGTTTTTTAAGGATACTGTTGCCTGTTGGGTAGCTGGTCGGGTTATCGGTGTAGTCTTGGGGCAGCAGCATCGGAATTACTACCTGGTTTCTTTTGGTTGTGGCACTTATCTTGTTCGTCTTATCATGGAATTTAGGGGCGTTGTGCAAATCTCGGTTTTTGCGCTGCAGTTTGCGTGTCTGCTTGGTTTGTGTTCAGCTCCAAAATGCTGGCCGGAGTACATTGTATGGATTCCATTTGGCATGCTTGGACCTTCTGGAACTTCGGTGGTAGCTGTGATTTCTGAACTGCGCTGGTGCAAATTGTCTTGTACAGTTGTTGGACGACGGAACAGAACTCAAGTCGACAGCAAAACCAACAGCTGCATTTGTCGGAATCTAAACAGGGATCCATATGATGGGGCCTGGTTAGCTCGAGATCCAGCTCCTGGCGCCGCGATTCCCCGCTGTACTCTCTGGTGTTTTGCAACTTGTACCATCTTATGATTGAACGAAACCAAATGTGGTGGATGGCACGTCGCTCTTGTGTGCCAACAATATGGCATGGAAGTGGTAATCATGCTATGCTATGATGATCAATTGTTGGGCACATAGTTGATTGGCGCCAGCTCGTTGAACTATTCCTTTTCCCTTTTCAACCTGTCCGTTGTTTTCATCAAAGCATAAGCCGTTGATATTTTTATCATAATACATCTTTTTCCGTTTTGAAAAAAATATCTTCACCATAAAAATGCCAAAATTGGCAGAGTTCAACATTGGTGTCATCTGTCATGTGCAGCGATTTGCTTCGGAGAATAACGAGAGAGGGAAAGTTGTCATTGCCTACGATCTCTCTTGATTTTTGACCTGTCAAAAGGAAAGAAAAGCGACCTTCGCTAAAGTTGCTTCATCGTGACGAGCAGCCCGGACAGCAATTAGGGCAATCAATCAGTCCATTTCTTTCCCTCTCCCTCCAGCAGCTCGGCTCTCTCTGGTCTCTGCCCGCCATGGCGGCCAAGCTGACCCAGGAGCAGGCGGACGAGTGCAAGGAGGTGTTCGACCTGTTCGACGGCGACAAGGACGGCCGCATCGCCGCCGGCGAGCTGGTCACGGCGCTCCGCTCGCTGGGCCAGAACGTGGACGAGGCCGAGGCGCGGGGCTTCCTCGAGGACGCCGGCGCGGGCGGCGCCGGCGCCGTCGCCATCGACCTCCCCACGTTCCTGGCCGTGGCCGCGCGCAAGGCCAACGCCGGCGTATCGGCCAAGGGACTGGCCCAGTGCCTCGACGCGTTCGACGACGACGGGAGCGGCGTCATCCCCGCGGAGCAGCTGCGGCAGGTGATGCTCACCCACGGCGACCGGCTCACGGAGGAGGAGGCCGACGAGCTGGTCCGCAAGGCCGACCCCCGCGGCGAGGGCCGCGTCCAGTGCAAGGAGCTCGTCAAGGTGCTCATGAACAACAAGTGATCGGCGAGCTTCTCTGATCTGATGCGTCGATCGATCGGCCGATCTGGGGACCGGTGAAGTGTTGTCCTCCGGTGAGGAAATGGTGCCATGTTTCTTGATTTGGTGATGTACTCCTACTGGTTTTGCTGTAATATTGGATTGGATGCGAATGCTCTGCATACGCGAAGTCCTGGCTGCAATATGTATGCTGCGTTTGTTTCGTTGTATGTATGTATTGTATGCATACACAAATTGCTTTAACGACGATTTTGCACATGTATCAAAGACATTGCCAGCGCAAATCCGGTGCGCTGCTTCCTTGGTTTGGTTAGTGAAATCGGTAGGATTTGAAAATGGATATTTTTCGCACCCGGCCGTTTCAATTTACTTAGCATGTTTTTTTTACGGATTTACTTTGCATATTAGTATTGTGTCTTAAGTTGAACTACATAAATTTTAAAACAAAGTATAGAAAAAATCATCGACATCTATAATACCAAATCAACACTATTGGATTCATCATTGAATACATTTTCACATCATATATATGTTTGTTACTGTACCACACATAAAGAAAGAGGTAATACTACATGCATACATGATGGGTGAATGGACGGATGCATCATATAGTTAACAAGAGTGGGGAAGTATCTTCCATGGTGAACCTCACTTCATTCATTTTCTTTGAAAATTACGAACTTCATTTGGCAGGCCTTCGTTGGAGGGGGTACCTCATATCGAGGCTAGACTAGAAGTGGTGAATCACCGGCTTCTTCATCAGCCGGTGAATGTGCAGGGTACGTGTTGGAGCTAGTTGGTCCCCCCCCCCCATTTGCTCCGGAAGGGATGGTGGGGTTTGAAGTGGACAATGAAAGTAGCAGTTGCATCAAGAAATCACTCACTCTTCCGATGTGTGGACGGCGCACACACATGAGCCCGATCTCCAACACACTTTTGAGTCCCCCGTCAAATTGGCCCCTCAGCCCTTTGTCAGCTGCATCGAGAATTGTATTGTTCGCTTGACATTTCAGGACCTTCTCAATAAGGTTGTTCTTCTCATTAGTCTGTATGGTTGGTTTTTCACCGCTGACAATCTCGAGCAACATCACGCCTAAGCTGTAGACGTCGGATTGCCTGCATGCCTTTCCGGTCTCAATATATGCCGGGCCGATGTATGATCGACTCCCAATTATATTCATCCTTGTGCGTGAGGTTTGGGTATGGTTGACTTGTGTCACCAGCCCAAAGTCAGACAGTTTGGCATTGAAGTCCGTGTCTAGCATTACATTTCCTGGCTTGATATCTCTATGCACAATGCACTTGGGACATTCAGTATGGAGTATGCAAGGCCGGAGGCAATTATGTTAGAGCGTGGACTCGCTTCCCACTTGGATTGCACGATCGTTGCACGATCGTCTCTCACCACGTCCTGCCGCGGTTGCGCCCGGCTCCCCTATTTATGTACTCCTCTCTGTATTCTGTAAGGACACTCAACAATCAAGCACTTTACAGCGTGGACTCGCTTCCCACTTGGATTGCACGATCGTTGCACGATCGTCTCTCCCCACGTCCTGCCGCGGTTGCACCCGGTCCCCTATTTATGTACTCCTCTCTGTATTCTGTAAGGACACTGAACAATCAAGCACTTTACATGGTATCAGATATCCGATCCATCCCTCCCCTCCCACGATCGCCATGACGAATCTGAAGGAAATATGCCCTAGAGGCAATAATAAAGTTATTATTTATTTCCTTATATCATGATAAATGTTTATTATTCATGCTAGAATTGTATTAACCGGAAACATAATACATGTGTGAATACATAGACAAACAGAGTATCACTAGTACGCCTCTACTAGACTAGCTCGTTAATCAAAGATGGTTATGTTTCCTAACCATGGACAAAGAGTTGTTATTTGATTAACGGGATCACATCATTAGGTGAATGATCTGATTGACATGACCCGTTCCATTAGCTTAGCACCCGATCGTTTAGTATGTTGCTATTGTTTTCTTCATGACTTATACATGTTCCTATGACTATGAGATTATGCAACTCCCGTTTGCCGGAGGAACACTTTGTGTGCTACCAAACGTCACAACGTAACTGGGTGATTATAAAGGTGCTCTACAGGTGTCTCCAAAGGTACATGTTGGGTTGGCGTATTTCGAGATTAGGATTTGTCACTCTGATTGTCGGAGAGGTATCTCTGGGCCCTCTCGGTAATGCACATCACATAAGCCTTGCAAGCATTGCAACTAATGAGTTAGTTGTGACATGATGTATTACGGAACGAGTAAAGAGACTTGCCGGTAACGAGATTGAACTAGGTATTGAGATACCGACGATCGAATCTCGGGCAAGTAACATACCGATGACAAAGGGAACAACGTATGTTGTTATGCGGTCTGACCGATAAAAGATCTTCGTAGAATATGTAGGAGCCAATATGAGCATCCAGGTTCCGCTATTGGTTATTGACCGGAGACATGTCTCGGTCATGTCTACATTGTTCTCGAACCCGTAGGGTCCGCACGCTTAAGGTTTCGATGACAGTTATATTATGAGTTTATGCATTTTGATGTACCGAAGTTTGTTAGGAGTCCCGGATGTGATCACGGACATGACGAGGAGTCTCGAAATGGTCGAGACATAAAGATTGATATATTGGAAGCCTATATTTGGATATCGGAAGTGTTCCGGGTGAAATCAGGATTTTACCGGAGTACCGGGAGGTTACCGGAACCCCCCGGGAGGTATATGGGCCTTAGTGGGCCTTAGTGGAAGAGAGGAGAGGTGGCCAGGGCTGGGCCGTGCGCCCCTCCCCCCTAGTCCGAATAGGACAAGGAGAGGGTGCCGGCGCCCCCCTTCCTTCTCTCTCTCCTCTTTCCCCCTCCTGAATCCTATTCCAACTAGGAAAGGGGGGTGGGGAATCCTACTCCCGGAGGGAGTAGGACTCCTCCTGGCGCGCCCTCTCCTGGCCGGCCGCACCCCCCCTTTGATCCTTTATATACGGAGGCAGGGAGCACCCCTAGAGACACAAGTTGATCTTCGTGATCGTTCCTTAGCCGTGTGCGGTGCCCCCCTTCACCATATTCCACCTCGGTCATATTGTAGCGGTGCTTAGGCGAAGCCCTGCGACGGTTGAACATCAAGATCGTCACCACGCCGTCGTGCTGACAGAACTCTTCCCCGACACTTTGCTGGACCGGAGTCCGGGGATTGTCATCGAGTTGAACGTGTGCTAGAACTCGGAGGTGCCGTAGTTTCGGTGCTTGATCGGTCGGTCCGTGAAGACGTACGACTACATCAACCACGTTGTGCTAACATTTCCGTTGTCGATCTACAAGGGTACGTAGATCACACTCTCCCCTCTCGTTGCTATGCATCACCATGATCTTGCGTGTGCGTAGATTTTTTTTGAAATTACTACGTAACCCAACAGAATCCAGGCGAACCACCCAACACCGGCGGCCAGCCAACCCTACCTCCAAACTGCGGCGGCCAACCTATTCTTCCCCTCACCGTCGGCCAACCCACACCTCCTTCCCCAGTCATCTAGGCTGCTATTCCCTCCGCTCTCTCCTTCAGCGATACGATCACTGACATCACTCCTTTCATCCCCATTGTTCTTGATCTCCACAGCCATAACTACTATCATTGGAGGCATCTCTTCGAGATCCATCTTGGCCATTGTTCTCTCCTTCATCACATCACCGGCGACACACCACCGGCCCCCGCCAATCCCAGATGGCTCAAGGATGATCTTGCCATTATTCAGTGGCTGTATACCCGCATCTCCACCGAGCTCTTCAACCTTGTGGTGACCGATGGTGCCACCGCCCGTGACATCTGGCTCGAGCTCCGCCGGCTGTTTCAGGACAACCGCGACGCTCGCATCTCCGCGCTCAACACGGAGCTCCGCACCATCACTCAAGGTGATCGCCCTATCGACGTTTTCTGCCAACGCATCAAAGCCATCGGGCGACGAGCTGCGTGAGCTCGGTGAGGTGGTTGCCGACCATTCCCTCCTTCATGCGCTCATGGGTGGCCTCGACGACCGCTTCGCCCAGCAGGCGACCTTGATTCCCATGCTCCGACCTTTGCCAACGCTCGCCGAGGCGCGCTCCATGCTCCAGATGGAGGAGCAGAATCAGGCGCGCAAGGCCAGCACGCCTCGCCTCTTCCACACCTCGGCTCGCCCTGCTCCGACTCCTGCGGGTTCGTCCGCGGCTTCCTCTCCGGCGCCTCCAGCACCTCAACCGCCGCCGGGTTGGTGCCCCAGCCCCAACTACAAGGGCAAAAACCCGATCTATCGGCCACCAAAGCAGGGATCGGCGTCTTCTTCGTCGAGCTCTACTCCTGCACCGCCAACCGCTGCACCATCTCCTGCGCCTTCCTCACCGTCTCCCTCGACATGGCGCCCTCCACACGATCCCTGGACGGGGCTCGTGCAGGCTTGGCCCATGCCATGGCCCGCACCCTCCCCGTACGGTGCTCCGCCGGCCTACACCGACGCTTGGGTGCCCGGCCTTCGCCCTTCCGCCGGCGCTCCTGGGATCCTGGGTTCTCGTCCACCACAGCAGGCCTACACCGCCTATGCTCCTCTGTACCAGGCCGTGGCGGCGCCAACGGCGCACTCCTTGTACCCCTACGGGGTGCCCACACCATCAACCTGGGAGCGCGTTGCATCACCAGCGCCATCGCCACCTCAGCCACCCGCTACTGCTACTGCTCCTTCATCTTCGACCGCGCCGGCCTGGGATCAGGCCGCCTTCATCGCCGCCATGAACTCTCTCACCACCCAAGACGCAGGTAACGAGTGGATCTTCGACTCTTGTGCATCTACGCATATGTCTGCATCTAGTAGCTCGCTTTCTTCCATTCATCCCTCTCTTCTCTTTCCCTCCATTACTATTGGTAATGGTTCCACTGTCCCTGTCTCTTGTGTCGGCACTTCCTCTATCCCTTCCTCTCACTCCCCTCTTCTTCTTCGCGAGGTTCTAGTCGCTCCTGCCCTCATTAAAAACCTCATCTCAGTTCGTCGTTTCACTATTGATAACCAAGTTTTTGTGGAATTTGACCCTTTTGGATTGACTGTGAAGGATCTTCGCACCCGGATGGAGCTGGCGCTCTTTGATAGTTCGGGCGATATGTACACCGTCCATGGCGCCTCCACTCCTTCGCCCCATGCCATGCTCGCCTCCATCAGTCTGTGGCATCGACGGCTCGGCCACCCCAACCATGCTACTACAACCACCCTCCTCGACGCGTTTAGGTCCCTTACAGTCGTGACTCTCATGACTCGTCTCTTTGTCAATCGTGTCAATTAGGCAAGCATGTTAGGCTGCCTTTTAGTTCTTCTACTACAAGTAGCTCTTTCCTTTTTGAACTGTTGCATTGTGACTTGTGGACGTCACCTATCCCTAGTGTATTCGGTTTCAAGTACTATCTTGTTGTTCTTGACGATTATTCTCACTTTATATGGACCTTTTCCCGTACGAGCGAAATCTGGTGTTCACAGCTTGTTTGTCAACTTCCAGCGTTATGTTTTCACTCACTTCTCTCTTCCCATTTGCTTCTTGCAATGTGATAATGGTCGCGAGTTCGATAACACCCGCAACCGTGAATTTTTTCTTCACCACGACATTCTTCTCCGGTTTTCATGTCCCTACACCTCGCCCCAAAATGGGAAAGCTGAACGCTCACTTCGCACGATCAACGACATTCTCCGTACCCTACTCATCCACGCATCCATGCCTCCTCAATATTGGGTTGAAGCGCTTCGGCATGCCACATATTTACTTAATGTCCGGCCCACCAAAACTTGTCCTCGCTTCTCTCCCTATGAGTCTCTCTTCCTAGCCCCACCCACCTACGTCGATCTTCGTATTTTCGGCTGTCTATGCTTTCCCAACTTATCTGCCACTACTGATAACAAACTCTCACCTTGTTCCTTGCCCTGTGTCTTGCTCAGTTTTTCTGATTCCCACAAAGGCTATCGCTGCCTCCATCTTCCTACAGGTCGTGTTATTCTGTCTCGCCACGTCACGTTTGATGAAACCATTTTTCCTTTCGCCACTCACGCTACCCCAAACTTTTCTGCCCCAATTTCCGGCGCCGTCACCCCTTCACCACGCTCTTCAGCGATCGACGTGCATGGCGCTGTTGACGTGCATGGCGTTGTTCATCTGGACCCTACTCACCCACTGCATGCCCAAGATTCGCCACCCACTACCGCTTCCGCAACCGACCAACCCAGCCACGGCGATCTCTCGGATCGCCCGCCACCCAGCTCCCCGGGCCCCGCCACTCCACCACACAGCTCCCCGGGCCCCGCCACTCCACCACACAGCTCCCCGGGCCCCGCCACTCCACCAACCAGCTCACCTGGTCCCGCCACTCCACCAACCAGCTCTCCAGGCCCCGCCACGCCACCAATCCCGACTCCTTCTGATTCAGCTGGCCCCTCCATGCCACCGACTGCTGTTCCCGTTCCCATTCCTCGTAACGCCCACACCATGCGCACACGCAGCAAGTCTGTCTTTGCCCAACCTGTTGATCGCCTCAACCTCACAGCTTCCACATCTCCTATCTCCCCCATTCCCACCTCTTACAAAGCAGCCCTTCTCGATCCAAACTGGTTCCAAGCCATGAAAGAAGAGTATGATGCCCTTCTTCTCAATAACACCTGGTCGCTCATTCCTCGACCTCCTGGTGCCAACGTAGTCTATGGGAAATGGGTGTTTCGTCACAAATTCCATTCGGATGGTTCCCTCTCCCGCTACAAGGCTCGCTGGGTTTGTCGTGGCGATTCCCAGCAACCCGGCATCGATTTCGATGAGACATTCTCTCCGGTCGTCAAACCTAGCACCATCCGTGTAGTTCTCAACTTAGCCGTCTCCTCCTCCTGGCCCATTCACCAACTCGATGTCAAAAACGCCTTCCTACACGGCTCTCTCACTGAAAACGTTTACTGCCGGCAGCCGCTTGGGTTTTCCCACTCTTCCTATCTTGATCACGTCTGCCATCTCCAAAAATCCTTGTATGGCCTTAAGCAAGCACCCAGAGCTTGGTTTCAACGGTTTGCCTCGTTCATCCAGAGTCTCAGATTCATTCCCTCACGTTCTGACTCCTCTCTGTTCATCTACCACTCTTCCACCCACACTGCATATTTACTCTTATATGTTGATGACATAGTGTTGACGGCCTCCTCCGACTCTCTTCTCACTCACATCATCTCTTCTCTGCGCCAAGAATTCTGCATGACTGACCTCGGTCATCTTCACCACTTTCTTGGTATAGCTGTCTTACGCTCTTCCGTTGGCCTCTTCCTCTCCCAACGCCAGTATGCTATTGAGCTGCTCTCCAAGTCCGGCATGCTGGAATGCCATCCTACACGCACACCTGTTGAGACCGGTGCCAAATTGTCTTCCGCCGGAGAACCCGTTCCTGACGCCACCCTATATCGTAGCATTACTGGCGCCCTTCAGTATATCACTCTCACAAGGCCTGAAATCACCTATGATGTTCAACAAGCATGCTTATACATGCATGACCCACGTCTTCCACATATGAACCATGTCCGCCGCATCCTTCGATACCTCAAAGGTACTCTTGATCACGGTCTCTCCATCACTCCATCCTCTCCAACCTCTCTCACAGCTTACTCGGATGCAGACTGGGCGGGATGCCCAGATACACGTCGATCTACCTCGGGATACTGTGTTTATTTGGGTGATAATCTGATTTCATGGTCGTCGAAGCGGCAACTTATTGTTTCCAGGTCGTCTGCGGAGGCTGAGTATCGCTCGGTCGCTCATACAGTGGCGGAGACTGTTTGGATTCGACAACTACTCAGCGAGCTTCACCGACCTCTGCACCATGCTACTATTGTCTATTGTGACAATATTTCCGCAGTGTACATGTCATGTAATCCCGTGCAGCATCGTAGAACTAAGCACATCGAGATAGACATCCATTTTGTTCGCGAGAAGGTAGCTCTAGGTGAGGTTCGAGTTCTGCATGTTCCTACTTCCGCCCAGTTTGCCGACATCTTCACCAAAGGGCTTCCAACAGCAGCCTTCCTCGACATACGCTCCAGTCTCAACGTCGTCGACGCCGCCGCTGACACTGCGGGGGGTGTTAGAGCGTGGACTCGCTTCCCACTTGGATTGCACGATCGTTGCACGATCGTCTCTCCCCACGTCCTACCGCGGTTGCGCCCGGCTCCCCTATTTATGTACTCCTCTCTGTATTCTGTAAGGACACTGAACAATCAAGCACTTTACAAATTCCAATTAGTACATTGCGCTCGAAACACAAAACGCGCAGTCTCTACCAGACCAGACACCCCGTGAAGTCGAGCTATATTGACTAGGAGATTCACTAGGAGATAAGACACCACTTCGCGTGCTCTAAGCCCTGGAGGAGGTCCCCGCAAGGGATAGCCTCCAGTTAGGTTTCTTTAGTCTAGAAACCTCCAGTTTTGTAGCAACTCTCGGAACCTCCAGTTAGTTGCCCTCAGCCATCTCCTTCCCCATCGTGGTCGGCACCACTTTCTCAGTCGTCGGGGCAGCGCTGGTCCCCGGTCACCCATGGCCCAAGCCGGGGCAGCTCCTGTTCGGCGCATATGCTATCGCGAAGCGACCACGCGCATACCCCCGCCCCACTCCCCGTTGTGCATAAGTGGGCCGACCCACGTAGATCATGTCCGGTTTTGGGAAGGTCCTTCCTAAGCCGGGTTTTTCTCCCTCTTCATTTTCTTTTTTCCATTGCCCCTTTTTGTTTTATAGTTTTTGTTTATTTTCTTTCGCTTTTTATTTTATTTGTATTCTTTGTTTTTTCTTTTTCTCGTTTTTTTGAATATTTTATTCACTGAATTAAAAAAATGTTCATCTAAATCAAGAATGTTTGTGAGATCCAAAATTAGTCATCGTATCTTAAATTTGTTCACCACAATTTTGAAAAATGTTAATCCATTTTCTAAAAGTTCATAAAAATTTCAAAAAATGTTCTAGAATTGAGAATTTGTTCCTCAAATTCATAAAAATGTTCATCAAATCAAAGTTTGTTCATCTAATAAAAAATATTCATCAATATTCAAAGGGAAAGGCTTACCTTCTGTCGGCCGATCTCGAGCCCACGTCCGTCGGCTCCGTGTCCGTCGGATTGTCTTTTGATCCAACGGCCGATAGCACCCGTACCCACGCGCACGGGTCTGCAGCTGAGCTGCTATTTCAGAAACGCTTTCTGCAACAGAGCGCTCGTTGCGGGGCTCTGTGGTGGTTAGATCCAGTAGCGAGGAGGCGGAACACCGTGCGGTTGGGACAGAGGCGGCGACTGGGTGGTCGACGGTGGCTAGGCAACCGCGGCAGACCAGCCGTGATGGCGATGACGACGGGATCTGAGGTTGCTGACGGCTGCACAAGCAGCAGGTGTGTATCCTTTTTTGCAACAAAGACCTTGTTTCAGAAATAAAAAACTATTCGGGGTGAAGTGTTTTTTCAACAACAGGGTCTATTTTTAGAAAGTTTCTACAACACAGGTCTTGTTTCAGAAAAAAAGCAAAGATTTTTTTCTGCAACAAGGTTCCTGCTTCAGAAACATATGCCCGGTTACAGAAAGCGTTGAAGAAGCACACGATCTTAGAGCGTACAAGGCCAAGAATTGCAACACGATGCGTGTTTTAGAAACATAGCTTCAGTTGCAGAAATCGCAAAAGAGTTTCCGGCGTGGGAGCTCGTTGCCGCCATGCCGAAGTAGAGGTCGCACCTGTGCTCAAAGCAGGGCCCCTCGGTGAGCTCAATTTGTGTCAGGTCCAACCATCTGACACACGATATGATGCGCTGGAGTAGCTCCCGCACGCCGGCGGCGGGCAGATTTTGCGGTGGGTTGGCCGCGGCGTCGCGTGGGGCGCAGCTCTGTCGGAGCCAGCGACAGGAGTGTTGTTTCTGCAACAAAGCATTTGTTGCGGGAATAACGAGTGGGCATGCGGAACGCGGGCACTAGATCAGACGGCTATCAGCTCGGGTATCCAATGGCCCTCGCGGCGACGGATAAAATCTAAACATCGACCGGCGGACGCGTAGCGTCGCCCGTATTCAAATTCACGAACATTTTTATCAAATTCGTGAACATTATTCGCATTGAAGGACATTTTTTGGCTCCCCGAACTTTTTCAAAATTCACATTTTTTTGAATTTTAGAACTTTTTTGAAATCCCGAATTATTTAAACAAGAAAAAGAATGAAAAAAAACAAAACTAAAAAAGAAAATAGGGGGCGTCTTGCTCCGTTCATGGGCGGGCGCAAATGGGCGCGTGGGGGCAGCGCCGAAGAGAAGAGAGGAGGGTGTGGGGTATTTCCGGAAAATCCTACTTGACGCACCTTGCGTCTTGTCGAGCTTTCGCACAGAGGTTCGCCAGCGAGGGATGACCTGGGCCGGCCCGCCCACCGCTATGCCATCTCGGTTTTGGGAACCTTCCAGGAATTCCTGAACCGGCTTTCTTCGGTTTTGGGAACTTTCTAGAAGCTTCCTGAACCGTTTTTTTGCTGTTTCAATTTATTTTTTACTGTTTCTTTTTTCTATTTTTTCTCCTTTTTCTGTTTCTTCTTCTTTATTTTTCGTTTTTATTTCAAAAAATATTCGGAGTTTTCTTCTCAAATTTATAAAAAAGTTTGCATTTACAAAAATTTAGGAGTTTCAAAACTTTCTTGTTTTTCAAAAAATGTTTGTGTTTGCAAAAATTGTTCACGTTTTCAAATTTCTTCCGTAGTTTCAGAAAATGTTTGTGTTTTAAAAAAAACATTTCCTTTTCAGTATTTCTGTTTCTTTACTTCATTTTTTTCTTTTTCTTTGTATTTCATTTTTCTTCTCTTTCTTGTTCTTGAGAATTTCAAATTTTGTTCAAAAATTCAAAAAGTTATTCAGAAATTTTAAAAATGTTTCTGTTATTATATTTTGTTAACAAATTCAAAAATCAATTCTCCATTTTTTACAAAAATCTTTGCATATTTGAAAAAAAGTTCACCTTTCAAATATCCTCCATTCTTATTAAAATGTTCGCGTTTTCGAATTTTGTTCAGGAGTTTGAATTTTTTTCCTCTTTCAAAATTCATTCACAATTTCAAGAAAATGTGTGTGCTTTCCAATTTTGTTCGGTAGGTTCAAACATTGTTTCCATTTCAAAATTTGTTTGCAATTTTCGAAAATGTGTCTATTTCTAAATTTGTTTGGGAGTTTTAAAAAATGTTTGCAAATGTTTCAAAATGTTTACATTTTCCAATTTTCTTGAGGAGTTTCCATTTTTTTTCAATTTTCAAAAAAAAATTCACGTATCCAAAATTTGTTCTGGAATTTGACAATGTTCATCTTCTTTTTTTCGGTTTTCTGCTTATTTTCACCGATCCTTTTTTGATTTTTGAGAATATTTAACAGTTTTAAAAAATGTTCTTGATTTCATAAAAACTGATTATGTTTTTCAATAAATGTTTGAAATTTTTAAAAATGTTTTAATTTTCGTATTTTTGTTCTGAGTTTGAAAAAATGTTCTTGGTTCAAAAATTGTTCACGGATTCCAAAATATTTGCGTTTCCAATTTTTTGTTCAGAGTTTGAAAAAATGTTCCCTTTAACAAAAAATTGTTCACATATTAAAAAATGTTCGTGATTTTCAGAAAAGTGTTCCGTTTTATCAAAAAATTCTTCGCATATTCAAAAAATATTCGAGCTATTTATTTTCCTGCTCAAATTTGAAAAGTGTTCGCTTTTTTAAGAAAAACACTTTTTCAGAATAATGATAGAGTTCGGAATTTGACAAAATGTTCGGATCTACATAACTTCTAGCTTCGCGCGCCGTAGTGAAACCTGAAAGCTTATCTATCTTGTTGGCTAGACTCGCCGCGGGAGCAACGTGAGCTCCCATGTTCGATCCCTCCCGCTTGCAGTATTTTTTTGGGATTTTTCACTGTGTTACGCTAATGGGCCGGCCCAGCTGGAGTCGCGCCTGTGCGTCCGCTCGGCAATTCGCCGCAACGAGCGGCTCATAGGAACAGCCTATATTTTCTGCTGGCCAGCAGTTTGATTTGAGCCCAGCACAGCCCATCCCAACCAAAAAAGGCCTGAACCACACGCATGCTGCACGGTATGCCCAGAGCACACGCTCGCGCCGGCGCCGCCGTCACCCACCCTCCGGTCTCCGTCCCACCCGGCCTTCCCACGCGTCCCCCTCCCTCCTGCGCCTGCTGACTGGCTGCTCCGCCCCGACCCCCTACTGCCGAGCCGAGTTGCCTTTCAAGGCTCCGCCCCGGCCAGCGGCCGGCTCGCCGTGCTGCACAGCTGCAGCGCAGAGCGGCAGAGCCCCAGAGTAGCCGCCGTGCTGTTGTGTGCTGTGGCTGTCGCCTGTCGCCGACTCGCCGTGCCGTTCTGCACTCGTGCTGCTGCTGTCTCTCTGCTGCGCGGCTGCGCCCAAGATTGGGTATTTTTTTTCTGCCAAATTGATGCATTTGATTAGCCCCTGTCTTTCCTCTGCATTCGAACGTTGTACTGAACTAGTGAAATTGAACTGAAAATAATCGATGGATTTAATCAGTGTATGTACTCAAATTGATTCGTTTTTATGTCAATTTTATTTCATGTTGTAGAACTAAGGGAACGTTATGATGTGTTTTTGAGTAGCTATAAGTGCCCACATTTTCCCATGTTACTGAATTTATTTGTTTCTGGCCCGGTGCTTACTATTGTTCCTGGCTCCGCCATTGACTCGGCGCAGCCCACCGGAACTCGCCGCCGCCGCCAGAGCTGTGACTCACATTCAACGTGCCATCCACTCCGCCCTCGTGCGAATCAACTTCAATGCGCCGGTACTACAACCGCCTCCCCTTTTTTTTGCGTCAATGCACCATTCTCTACTGTTCGAGGTGCGTGAGCTCGGACGCAACCTCGAATTGTTGACCCGTAATCCAGTCTGAGTGATGAGACGAAAACAGATATTTGAGCAAATAGATGGTAACACATGAGATTAACCAAAGCACATATCCGCGGTTGAGAGTCTTGGCATCAGTTGCGCTGCAACCGTGCTCTAGAACACTAGATTATTAATGGCCGGAACAGCAGAACGGCCAATTTTGACATAACATTATTTACTACAGTCTACATAGAACAGTACTACACTGCTACAGATAGGCATTTAGAAGATCTCCTTGTACACTATGTTTTTCGCCTTTCCTTTGCTTGCGTGCTCTTCGTCGTCAGTGATCAGGATCTTCAGGCCATGCCTGTTTGTTACTCTGGAGACTGCCACATAGAGTTGCCCATGAGCAAAAACTTGCCTGGGCAAGTAGAGGCCGACCTTGTTCAAAGATTGTCCCTGGCTCTTGTGGATTGTCATCGCGAAGCACACAGAGAGAGGATATTGCTTTCTTTTTAGAACAAATGGCCATTTAGGCTCGAATGGCAACATGATGATCTGAGGGATGCACACCTTAGCACCGACGTGTGCTCCAGTTATGATCTGCGCTTCGATGACTCTTTCTCCAAGTTTTGTGATTATCATTCTAGTACCGTTGCACAGCCCTGCACTTTGATTGATGTTGCGGAGAAGCATCACTGGCAGACCAACTTTGAGCTCAAGTAGGTGTTTTGGACATCCCGGATGCTTTAACTTGTTTAGAAACTCTGTAGTATACAACAATTCCATTTCATGGCTGTAATTCATCGATGTGCTCACACTGTCATGGCTCAGGTACGTCACCTTGTCACCTTGGATTTGACTCATAATATACTCATTGATTTCATTGACTGTCTCGTTCAATGGACACAGTATCGCCCTTTCTTCCAGGAACTCGTGTTTGCAGAGATTGTCTTGCAGGTCAGGATAGGTACTTTGGATGATTTCTGTTTTTGGATCATCTCTATTTTCTAGCAGCAGGTCACTGGGGATACTTAGATAGTCCTTTTTATCTAGTAAACATGTGTCTCCATTGCCAATCTGTAGTATCCACTCCGCAAATTCCGCAGTCTTCTGCTGCTCTGCTTGATCACTGGATAGAGATTTGAGCCGCATATTTTTTGTCAGATTAAATACCTCGAAATATTGCCAGAGGTATGAACATTTGATTGATGCATCTATAATGTGCTCCCGTCCTCCTTTTGGCACAACAGGGAGGATTTGTCGGAAGTCCCCTCCAAGAACAACAGTCATGCCGCCAAAGGGCTTGGCACAACTATTCTCATTTGTGAACCTCAGCACGTCCCTTAGGCTCTTGTCAAGTGCCTCAAAGCATTGTTTGTTTGCCATTGGAGCTTCGTCCCACAGTATTAGTGACGTCCTCATTAATAAATCCGCCACATCTGAACCTTGTTTGATGTAGCATGTAGATTGATCTGTCAGATTGATTGGAATATTGAACGTTGAGTGTGCTGTTCTACCTCCTTGAAGCAGAAGTGCTGCGACGCCAGAAGATGCAACTGCAAGTACGATTTTCCCCTCTGATCTTAGCCTTGTTGTGATAGCTTTCCAAAGGTATGTCTTACCTGTCCCACCATGGCCATCCACAAATATTATTCTCCCTAATGATTGATCAGCTGATTCTATTATTGCATCAAAGGCCTTCTTCTGATCAAAATTTAGATTCTTTAGTATTTGCACGTGCTCACCCTTCAGTTTGTCTTTGTCATAGTTCATCTCTTCATTTATAAGCCTTTTCTCAGTTTCATGTAACCCGGGCATATTTGGTAGCTCCATGCCAGGGTATTCCTTTAGTGATTTTCCAGCTTGTCCCATTTGCTTCTCAATTTCCATTAAACTGCATTCCCTTTTGTGTGAAGGACTGAAGGGGGCTGGAAAGTCCAAGATCCAGCTTGGTGTATGCTGTATGTCTTTAGAGAGAACCTCCCAGTTGGATTCCCATAACATCCTTGGGTCAGTAACCTCACAGTGGCACAGTATAGTTGCAAACAATTGTCGTAGTTGCACCCCAGATGCCCAGTTGGATGCTTCCTTGATGCATTCAATCCACTCATTGTCATTGTTCAGAAATCCTAGCGCACGACATGCTGATTTGTATGACGAATGCACAATTCCGTTGACTGTCCTGATGTCTTCAAATGTCATGCAACCCTTCGCAGTGTTGAGGAGAACTCTAAGATAGTACCTTTCTCCACTTGCAGGATGTGCATTGTAGATCCTGCCAATTTTCTTTCCTCCTCTTCTCCGTGTCCACTTCTTTTCTGTGTGATTCCATGTCCATTTTGTAGGAAACTCTGAATATGTTAATTCTCTGGCATCTTCATGCTTTTTGTTCGTCTCCATCCACTCGGTAAACATAGTGACACCTGATCTTGGGTGTCTAATGATTTCATCTAGGTTTCTGGAGTCAGGAAAAATTACTAGTTGCTTGTTCTCCTGGTGAAACGTTAGCCTCTCAACAGATGGTTCTTGGTATTGCAGAGGGAATCTGAATATTCGCCAGCATGCTTCAGTCGCTGTTATGTATCTACATCTTAGGTACATTTTAATCTCATCATCAGTCTTTGATGGTACTTTTTCTTGAACCAGTGCTGTTGCTTGGTCATCTCCTTTGTGTATGTCCTTAAAGAGGTACTTGATTGACATGCATTTATTACACCACTCCACATTTATGTGCGCTTGGAATTTCACCAGCAGATCTTTGTTGTATGGTACAACAAAACCATTGTTCATTTTGACTCCTCCCTTATCTATTTGTCGCCCATTGTCTCGTCTCCTGTATCGTGGGAAATGGTCTTCATCTATGATCGTCTCTTCAGAAAATATTTTTGGAAAGCGCTTGGTGCACATATATTTCTCCATGCACGGGGACTTTGGATTTGCCTCTCCACATGGTCCGTGCATCATAAAATTCTTGACAGCTTTGAATGTTTCTGGATCCTTGTCATTGTCCGGGATCTCAGCGCATATTATTTCATCAATTTGTGAGGGCTTGAGACTTTTTTGTCCGTTTTCAAGGAAAATTAGAATATGGGCATGTGGGAGTCCTCTCTTTTGAAATTCTATTGCGTAGACGGCTGCATTTTTAAAATTTGTGTTAGTAAATGACTGGCCATGAAAAAAAAATGCAAGCATCTGATACTGATAAAGTGATAAGTGATGATTCACGAATACTCTTTTTTTGCGGGAAATGATTTACAAATACTTACTTGCTTTAGTCTTTCCAAAATGCTGTTTTCTGCTAATATCAGACATTAGCTCTTTCAGTTTTAGCATGAACACTCGAACTATAATATCAGGACGTTCTGCTGGCTTCTGGTTCCCAGCTTCATTTAGCATCAACCGAATCTCTGGCCAATTAGGGTTGCATGTGAATGTTATGAACAATTGGGGTTGTCCAGCCCAACGGCATATTGCCATCATATCTTGGTAGTTTTGCTCTTTGTTTCGAGGACTTCCTGTAAAACTTGCTGGGAGTACTATTCTCCTGCCTACTTGTTCTGTCCGCGTGTCTCCTTTTCTGAATGCATCCTGTAGTCCGTCATAAAGTTCCGTTCGTAAAATTCCTTGATTTTCTCTGATCCAGTGGAGCCTATTATGTTCGATGCATGTGAAGACATCAACCACAAACTGCATTGACAGATTTCCACACGTTAGCATTAACATCGACTGGCCTGGGCGCTGTTGGAGGTGATATGCATAGTATTCCAGCATGCTGATGTATTTCTTGTTACTTAAACCTTTCCTTTTGTTGTATTTTATTCCAAGTCTATAACCATCTTCTCCATATGGGAAGAGCAACGGGTATTGCATGGCCATGAATTTTGGATGGATTTCTGATATCCTTTTAGGTTTCTTATCTTTGTACTCAAGAACAATGTCACGTCCATATCTTTGGGTTGGATCTTTGACTATCAACGCGGCAACTTCTGATGTTGATGGCATGTTGTGTTGTCTCCCATCTTGATCCCTATCACCGAGTAACCTTAGAGTCAAGTTATTGTAGTCATTTTCTTTAAATCTATCTCTTGCCATCCGGAACGATTGTGCCAATGTGTTATTCTTGTCGAGCATGGTTAGTAGGCCACTGACAATTTTTTCATCTAGTGAGGCATCACGTTTACCAGACCTTGATGCTTCTATCCTGTTCTGGATCTCATTCTTTGTGTCATAGATATACAACTGTTGAAAACGAGGCTTATTTCCTTCTTCAGGTAGCAGGGTTCCTATCTGGTGGCGGTTCTGACCATTCAGTCGGAAAACATAAGGTCCACGCCCTTTGTTTATTTCCTTATCCAAAGTTCCCCCCATTGATGTGAACGCAAACATGGAATTGTAAGACCTAATGTTTTTTCGGTAGTTTGCTGATATTTCCCCTCCACCCCTTGTCAATAAACTTGTAAGGTAAGGCGGTGGTTCTTTAAATGGCGGCAAGATAATCTTCCCTTGTTTGCAGCATTGTCCAAAGGATGGTTGTGTGCTACTGGAAGATTGTAGTTTTTCTCCATGCCACATAAGTGCATGGCAGTGCTGGCAGATGCATGTTGGCCCCCCAAAGTTCCATATCTTACTGGCATTAGAATTGTCAACCCTGTCTATTTCACCATTATTGATTCTGGCACGTTTTCTGCTCTTATTAAGTTGAATTCGTGCTTTCCTCTTCATTCGTGCCGTTCTTGTTAAGTCGTCCTGGCGTCTTAGTTTCATCATCTGGTCAGCCATTATTGCACTGTTTACAGCTGATGATTCCATGACTTGTGCTGGTTGATAATTTGATTTTGCCCCGAACGTGTGGCAACGTTGGCAAGTGCATAATTTTTGCAATCTCCAGCCCAGTGTTTGTTGTTTTCTTATAGCTGCCTCCTCAAAATTCCATATCTTACTACCAGTATTTGTGTTGAATTGCTCCTTCAACACAAGTTTCCTCTTCATCCTTGCTGTTCTTGCTAATTCATTTTCTTGTCTTTGTTTGGTAATTTGCTTCACAGTTACTGCACTGTGTACAGCTGATGGTTCCTTGAGTTGCAATGGTTGATGATTTGAATTTCCTCGTAACACCTTGCAAATTCGGCACCTGCACATGCATGGTTCCTTGAGTTGCAATGGTTGATGATTTGTACGCAAGTTCCAAAAAGGTATTTGTTGATCTGTATAGCTGATGGCAGGTAGGGCATCTCTTCCTTTGCCTTTTCCCATCAGGTCTGTATCTGTTACACTTAGTGGCCTCTTGCGCTGATGGTCTCGCTCTTCCTTTTTTCTCTTGCTCATCAGATTAGTTCTGTACCGATGCTTGATTTTATTTATCTTGCTGCTCTTTCTGCTTCTGAGTTCGGGTCATACACTCTTCCCCCTTCAAGATTTCTACTGATTCTTTTGACTGGCTTTAATTGTTTTGGCCCTGATGGGCATTATTTTCCTGCACACACACGTGAGAAAAACATGACACAACAGATCTTTTAGGCTGGAGAAAAATTCCACAGCTCTTACGAATAGCACGAGTCAAATTCAGTACTTGCAGAAAAAATTGTGATCACATAGCATAAGAGACTTGGTGTCTGTTTGGGAAAAAACAAGAGCTGCCTTGATCTATTATTTTGTTAGCAAACCAAGTCAGGGCCCGCAGAAGTTGGCAACAGCTTGAATTAGTGCTGAACGATGTTATAAATGTTCAAATTAGACCCGTGTTATTACCTACATGAGCTAAGGCAATCATGTTTCTTTCTTTCTAAGTCAAAGTCAGTGCATATCATTGTCTTGCTTCAGAGCAACCCAAAACTGTGATCAGGTGAAATATTTGGCTAGCATAGCAATGTATATTTGTGAGTTGCATCAACCATTTAGAGGAAACTTGAGTTATGTGTTGTTGAGACACTACCTTCAACTGACTAGCTTCAATTGTTCCCATTTCTCCTCTGCATGAAGCTGCATTGCCCTGAAAGCTAGAAGAGATTGTCCGACTGAAATACAGAAGAACAAGATGAGTCCATGAAAGGAACGCGGCCGTGGATCGTGAAAGAAGGATAGGAAATGAAGAAGATCACCTTGCACCTGCGTGCCCCACCTGGCCGTCTTCTCTGCAGCACAGTCTGCCGTTGGATTGCTCCTTGAACACAAGTTTCCTGACCATCAGTAAAACTCTGAACTGATTTCTCGCTGCTGCCGATGCATATCCATCCTTCCCAGAGCCCACTCAAGGCAGTGACCGCAGGTGCGTACTGGAAGGTGGCGATCTAGCAGAGCGGCGCAGGCCGGACAGAGGTCTGTGCCTAGTGGAGCGGCAGCTGCCGGTGCCTGTTCATCTAACACCCCTTGTAACTGATGCATTCTTGTACAGTCTGATCCCGTGACCATGTGCTGAAGAAAGTGACACCCAAAACTGCAGAATCTGCTTCAGTCTCTTCTCACCAGGATATGATGGACATGACTCTGAACCCCTTTGGATTCCTTTGGCGCTGCGTGCGTGCGTGCGTGTGCAGTACAGTATGAGATTCCCACTCCAGCAGCAGCACGCCAGGTAAGTCTTGTCCATGCCCCACGCCTTTTATGCAATTTACGTTTTTGGCATGTTTCCATTTCATTTTGAGGTTTTGGCCAGAGCCAAATTGAATGAATATCCGGCTCTTCACATAGTGATGTGCATGTAATATAGTTTTTCTTCTTCTTCTTCTGAACTGTAAGAACACACTTTGATAAGCTGACGTTAATTGTTCCGTGTTTTGGTTTTTGCAAGAAGAATAAACCGCCGAGGGAAAGGGTATGGGCAAACCAATTCCTTGCTGACCATCCAAAATCATGACCATGCCAATTTTAGTCGCAATCCAAACATCCAACTTCAGGTCCCGTGATCAGCCTACCGATCGATCGCAACGTTTGCATTGCGAAGCTGACAGGTGCATTGCTGCGATTCCTAATAACAAAACAGACAACCAGACTAACCTTAGTGCAAGGGTGACAAGAAGAAATACCATATGGTCAGCTGACCCGACATCTGCAAGCCATGTGATCAGGATGGTCTGGGCATCATGTCGTCCAAACGCATGAACATCGCCTTGCTGACCAGATGGCTCTGGAGGATTGCCAACGGTGAGGGCGGGCTTTGGCTTGACATCATTATAAACAAGTACCTTCGGGGCCAGCCGCTAGCCTTTTGCCAGCGCTCCGAAGGGTCCCAGTTCTGGCAATCCATCATCCAGCTGCTTCCGGTCCTTCGCATCGGTTCGTCCATCTCGATCGGCTCCGGCTCTGCTACATTGTTCTGGTTCGATCGTTGGGCGGGTGACGCCCCTTTTGCCGCTCGATTCCCGGATTTATTCTCCACCGCGGTGGAGCCTAGGATCTCGGTCGAGGTCGCTCTCTCGGACCTTGGGCGCCTCGCGTTCTGGCGCCCCTTTGGTCCCCCAGATGTTGTTGCCTGGGATGAGATGCTCGAGTGCATCTCCCTCCACACCCCCGACGTAGACAGGGTCTCGCATCGCATGTCGTGGCACCTTGAGCCCTCGAGCCGTTTCTCCACTCGGTCCTTGTACCAGGCCATCGCCCCGTCGACGGCCCCGGCGGCTTTCACTGTTGTCTGGGCCATCAAGCTGCCGCTCAAGATAAGGATATTCCTATTGCAATGGATTAGGGGTCGGATACCTTCTGGGGTGGAGGTGCTCAAACGTAATGGCCCTGGGGACGGAATGTGTCCCCTCTGCTGTACAATAGAGGATGCGAACCACATATTCTTTGTCTGTGTCACGGCCCAATTGTTGGGGAACGTAGTAATTTCAAAAAAATTCCCATGCACACGCAAGATCATGGTGATGCATAGCAACGAGAGGGGAGAGTGTTGTCCACGTACCCTCGTAGACCAAAAGCGGAAGCGTTAGCACAACGCGGTTGATGTAGTCGTACGTCTTCACGATCCGACCGATCAAGTACCGAACGCACGACACCTCCGAGTTCTGCACACGTTCAACTCGATGACGTCCTTCATAGTCCGATCCAGCCAAGTGTTGAGGGAGAGTTTCGTCAGCACGACGGCGTGGTGACGATGATGGTGTTCTACCGACGCAGGGCTTCGCCTAAGCACCGCTACGATATAACCGAGGTGGATTATGGTGGAGGGGGGGCACCGCACACGGCTAAGAGATCCAAGGGATCAATTGTTGTGTGTTTGGGGTGCCCCCTGCCCCCGTATATAAAGGAGTGGAGGAGGGGGAGGGTCGGCCCTCTCTATGGCGCGCCCTAGGGGAGTCCTACGAGTAGGACTCCCCTTTTCCTAGTAGAACTAGGAGCCCTTCCATGTAGTAGGAGTAGGAGGGAAGGAAAGGGAAGGGAAAAGGAGAAGGAAGGAAGGGGGCGCCCCCCTCCCTAGTCCAATTTGGACCAGCCCATGGAGAGGGGTGCGGCCACCCTTTGAGGCCTTTCTCTCCTTTCCCGTATGGCCCATTAAGACCCAATACGAATTCCCGTAACTCCCCGGTACTCCCGAAAATACCCGAATCACTCGGAACCTTTCCGATGTCCGAATATAGTCGTCCAATATATCGATCTTTATGTCTCGACCATTTCGGGACTCCTCGTCATGTCCCCGATCTCATCCGGGACTCCGAACTCCTTCGGTACATCAAAACACATAAACTCATAATAAAACCGTCATTGAACCTTAAGCGTGCGGACCCTACGGGTTCGAGAACTATGTAGACATGACCGAGACACGTCTCCGGTCAATAACCAATAGCGGAACCTGGATGCTCATATTGGCTCCTACATATTCTACGAAGATCTTTATCGGTCAAACCGCATAACAACATACGTTGTTCCCTTTGTCATCGGTATGTTACTTGCCCGAGATTCGATCGTCGGTATCTCAATACCTAGTTCAATCTCGTTACCGGCAAGTCTCTTTACTCGTTCCGTAACACATCATCCCGCAACTAACTCATTAGTTGCAATGCTTGCAAGGCTTATAGTGATGTGCATTACCGAGTGGGCCCAGAGATACCTCTCCGACAATCGGAGTGACAAATCCTAATCTCGAAATACGCCAACCCACCAAGTACCTTCGGAGACACCTGTAGAGCACCTTTATAATCACCCAGTTACGTTGTGACATTTGGTAGCACACAAAGTGTTCCTCCGGTAAACAGGAGTTGCATAATCTCATAGTCATAGGAACATGTATAAGTCATGAAGAAAGCAATAGCAACAAACTAAACGATCACGTGCTATGCTAACGGAATAAGTCAAGTCAATCACATCATTCTTTAATGATGTGATCCCGTTAATCAAATGACAACTCATGTCTATGGCTAGGAAACTTAACCATATTTGATTCAACGAGCTAGTCAAGTAGAGGCATACTAGTGACATACTGTTTGTCTATGTATTCACACATGTATTATGTTTCCGGTTAATACAATTCTAGCATGAATAATAAACATTTATCATGATATAAGGAAATAAATAATAACTTTATTATTGCCTCTAGGGCATATTTCCTTCACCAATTCCTATGGAGTTGCTTTCGTGAGGCCGTGGGCGTCCATTGGTGCCACACTAACCCCACCGACCTCCTCGCGGAGATTGAGGCCACCCCCCCTTCGGTCCACCACATTAGGTGGCTCACCGTAGGCGCGCTCGCGTGGACTCTTTGTACGGTCCGCAATAAGCTTGTGATTCAGCGCGTTCCCCTTCGACGTGCAACTGACGTTGTCTTTAAACTGTGTGGTTACCTGCAGCTCTGGCGGCCGCTTAGCCGCCCTTCCGACCAGGACGCCGTCAACACCTTCATCGCCGACCTTCGCTCGATGGCGCGTCGTCTGTCTCCGCCGCTTCCACCGCCTCCGCCAGAGCCTGATTAGCCTGTTGTGGCTGCCCCACCCGGTGCTGGGTCTGGGCGTGTGTGTTGTGTAGGGCTTGTTGAGTTGTGCCCTCAGCAGTACCCCGTACTTGTGTCGTCTGCTACCTTGTGTGTGTGCCTCTGTGCCTGCGTGTGCGTGCATGGGTTGAACCTTGTTTCGTGGTTGTGCTCTGGCAGTTTGCTTTATATATAAAGCGGGGTGAAAGCCTTTTTCGATAAGCAGAGAGCATATAACCATTCTCTGCTATAAATTGTACTAGCCACCAAGAATCCAAACCGCCATGAAATAAGGCTGAAAGATAGGTTTTCTCACACATACCGTCTACTCTAGCACATAGACCTGGCTTTTTTGAGATAAACGAAAACTTTATTCATTAGAGATAGCAAGTACATCGTTTGTGAGGGTCATTACAATTTCATTTACAGGTTCCTCAAACCAATCAGAAATCAACGAAAATCTAGCTAAAGTCGCAAGCTTATGAGCTACTTTATTTGCTTCTCTGTTGCAGTGTTCGAATCTAGTAGCAACGAAGTCACAAGCATAATGAAAACAATTGTCGAAAATTGCCGCCGCCACACCCGCCGGCTGTCCTCCGTTCTTCATGGTATCAATCACCTCCAGGTTGTCCAAATTAATAATAAGGCGATTACATCCCGCCCTTTGCGCCAATGTTATACCAAATTTAAGAGTTGAGGCTTCCGCCATCAACACATCTTCGCAATAGTCAATCTTCCCGTTTCCTCCAGCGATAAACCTACCCTTTTCATCTCTCAAAACCACCCCCATCGTGCCCCTAAGTAGGTCATGGTCAAAAGTGTTGGGGAACGTAGTAATTTCAAAAAATTTCCTACGCACATGCAAGATCATGGTGATGCATAGCAACGAGACGGGCGAGTGTTGTCTACGTACCCTCGTAGACCGACAACGGAAGTGTTGACACAACGTAGAGGAAGTAGTCGTACGTCTTCCCGATCCGACTGATCCAAGTACCGAACGTACGACACCTCCGAGTTCTGCACACGTTCAACTCAGTGACGTCCCTCGAGTTCCGATCCAGCAAAATGTTGAGGGAGAGTTTCGTCAGCACGACGGCATGATGACGGTGATGATGTTCTACCGACGCAGGGCTTCGCCTAAGCACCGCTACGATATGAGCGAGGTGGAATATGGTGGAAGGGGGCACCGCACACGGCTAAGGAATGATCACGAGGATCAACTTGTGTGTCATGGGGTGCCCCTTGCCTCAGTATATAAAGGAGGGAGAGGGGGAGGTGTGGCCGGCCCTATGGGTGCGCCTGGAGGAGTCCTACTCCAACCGGGAGTAGGACCCCCCCCTCTTGCCTTGTTGGAAAAGGAAGGAGGAAGGGAGAAAGAGGAAAGGCCCCCCCCTTCCTTGTCCTATTCGGATTAGGGGGGAGGGGGTGCGCGGCCTGCCCTGGCCGGCCCTCCTCTTCTCCCTTATGGCCCATGTAGGCCCAATAACCCCCCCGGGGGGGGGGGGGTTCTGGTAACCCCCCGGTACTCCGATAAAATCCCGATTTCACCCGAAACGTTTCCGATATCGAAATATAGGCTTCCAATATATCAATCTTTATGTCTCGACCATTTCGAGACTCCTCGTCATGTCCGTGATCACATCCGGGACTCCAAACAACCTTCGGTACATCAAAACACAAAAACCCTAATTACGATCGTCACCGAACTTTAAGCGTGCGGACCCTACGGGTTCGAGAACTATGTAGACATGATTGAGACACGTCTCTGGTCAATAACCAATAGCGGAACCTGGATGCTCATATTGGCTCCTACATATTCTACAAAGATCTTTATCGGTCAGACCGCATAACAACATACGTTGTTCCCTTTGTCATCGGTATGTTACTTGCCCGAGATTCGATCGTCGGTATCTCAATACCTAGTTCAATCTCGTTACCGGCAAGTCTCTTTACTCGTTCCGTAATACATCATCCTGCAACTAACTTATTAGTTGCAATGCTTGCAAGGCTTAAGTGATGTGCATTACCGAGAGGGCCTAGAGATACCTCTCCGATAATCGGAGTGACAAATCCTAATCTCGAAATACGCCAACCCAACAAGTACCTTCAGAGACACCTGTAGAGCACCTTTATAATCACCCAGTTACGTTGTGACGTTTGGTAGCACACAAAGTGTTCCTCCGGTAAACGGGAGTTGCATAATCTCATAGTCATAGGAACATGTATAAGTTATGAAGAAAGCAATAGCAACAAACTAAACGATCAAGTGCTAAGCTAACGGAATGGGTCAAGTCAATCACATCATTCTCCTAATGATGTGATCCTGTTAATCAAATGACAACTCATGTCTATGGTTAGGAAACATAACCATGTTTGATTAACGAGCTAGTCAAGTAGAGGCATACTAGTGACTCTCTGTTTTTGTCCATGTATTCACACATGTATTATGTTTCCGGTTAATACAATTCTAGCATGAATAATAAACATTTATCATGATATAAGGAAATAAATAATAACTTTATTATTGCCTCTAGGGCATATTTTCTGCAGTCTCCCACTTGCAATAGAGTCAATAATCTAGATTACACAGTAATGATTCTAACACCCATGGAGCCTTGGTGTTGATCATGTTTTTCTCGTGGAAGAGGCTTAGTCAGCGGGTCTGCAAAATTCAGATCCGTATGTATCTTGCAAATTTCTATGTCTCCCACTTGGACTAAATCCCGAATCGAATTGAAGTGTCTCTTGATATGTTTGGTTCTCTTGTGAAATCTGGATTCCTTCGCCAAGGCAATTGCACCAGTATTGTCACAAAAGATTTTCATTGGACCTGATGCACTAGGTATGACACCTAGATCGGATATGAACTCCTTCATCCAGACTACTTCATTTGCTGCTTCCGAAGCAGCTATGTACTCTGCTTCACATGTAGATCCCGCCACGACGCTTTGTTTAGAACTGCACCAACTGACAGCTCCACCATTCAGTAAAAACACGTATCCGGTTTGCAATTTAGAATCGTCCGGATCAGTGTCAAAGCTTGCATCAACGTAACCATTGACGAGCTCTTTGTCACCTCCATATACGAGAAACATATCCCTAGTCCTTTTCAGGTATTTCAGGATGTTCTTGACCGCTGTCCAGTGATCCACTCCTGGATTACTTTGGTACCTCCCCGCTAGACTTATAGCAAGGCACACATCAGGTCTGGTACACAGCATTGCATACATGATAGAGCCTATGGCTGAAGCATAGGGAACATCTTTCATTTTCTCTATATCTTCTGTGGTGGTCGGACATTGAGTCTTACTCAACTTCACACCTTGTAACACAGGCAAGAACCCTTTCTTTGCTTGATCCATTTTGAACTTCTTCAAAACCTTGTCAAGGTATGTGCTTTGTGAAAGTCCAATTAAGCGTCTTGATCTATCTCTATAGATCTTAATGCCCAATATGTAAGCAGCTTCACCGAGGTCTTTCATTGAAAAACTCTTATTCAAGTATCCCTTTATGCTATCCAGAAATTCTATATCATTTCCAATCAATAATATGTCATCCACATATAATATCAGAAATGCTACAGAGCTCCCACTCACTTTCTTGTAAATACAGGCTTGTCCAAAAGTCTGTACAAAACCAAATGCTTTGATCACACTATCAAAGCGTTTATTCCAACTCCGAGAGGCTTGCACCAGTCCATAAATGGATCGCTGGAGCTTGCACACTTTGTTAGCTCCCTTTGGATCGACAAAGCCTTCTGGTTGCATCATATACAACTCTTCTTCCAGAAATCCATTCAGGAATGCACTTTTGACATCCATTTGCCAAATTTCATAATCATAAAATGCGGCAATTGCTAACATGATTCGGACAGACTTAAGCATCGCTACGGGTGAGAAGGTCTCATCGTAGTCAATCCCTTGAACTTTGTCGAAAACCTTTTGCAACAAGTCGAGCTTTGTAGACAGTAACATTACCGTCAGCGTCAGTTTTCTTCTTGAAGATCCATTTATTCTCAATTGCTTGCCGATCAACAGGCAAGTCAACCAAAGTCCACACTTTGTTCTTATACATGGATCCCATCTCAGATTTCATGGCTTCTAGCCATTTTGCGGAATCTGGGCTCACCATCGCTTCTTCATAGTTCGTAGGTTCATCATGATCTAGTAGCATGACTTCCAGAACAGGATTACCGTACCACTCTGGTGCGGATCTTACTCTGGTTGATCTACGAGGTTCGGTAGTAACTTGATCTGAAGTTTCATGATCATTATCATTAGCTTCATCACTAATTGGTGTAGGTGTCACAGAAACCGGTTTCTATGATGTACTACTTTCCAATAAGGGAGCAGGTACAGTTACCTCATCAAGTTCTACTTTTCTCCCACTCACTTCTTTCGAGAGAAACTCCTTCTCTAGAGAAACTCCGAATTTAGCAACAAAATTTTTGCCTTCGGATCTGTGATAGAAGGTGTACCCAACAGTCTCCTTTGGGTATCCTATGAAGACACATTTCTTCGATTTGGGTTCGAGCTTATTAGGTTGAAGCTTTTTCACATAAGCATCACAACCCCAAACTTTCAGAAACGACAACTTTGGTTTCTTGCCAAACCACAGTTCATAAGGCGTCGTCTCAACGGATTTCGATGGTGTCCTATTTAACGTGAATGCAGCCGTCTCTAAAGCATAACCCCAAAACGATAATGGTAAATCAGTAAGAGACATCATAGATCGCACCATATCTAATAAAGTACGATTACGACATTCGGACACACCATTACGCTGTGGTGTTTCGGGTGGCGTGAGTTGCGCAACTATTACGCATTGTTTCAAATGTAGACCAAACTCGTAACTCAAATATTCTCCTCCATGATCAGATCGTAGAAACTTTATTTTCTTGTTACGATGATTTTCAACTTCACTCTAAAATTCTTTGAACTTTTCAAATGTTTCAGACTTATGTTTCATTAAGTAGATATACCCACATCTGTTTAAATCATCTGTGAAGGCGAGAAAATAACGATATCTGCCACGAGCCTCAACATTCATTGGACCACATACATATGTATGTATGATTTCCAACAAATCCGTTGCTCTCTCCATAGTACTGGAGAATGGCGTTTTAGTCATCTTACCCATGAGGCACGGTTCGCAAGTACCAAGTGATTCATAATCAAGTAGTTCCAAAAGTCCATCAGTATGGAGTTTCTTCATGCGCTTTACACCGATATGGCCTAAACGACAGTGCCACAAATAAGTTGCACTATCATTATCAACTCTGCATCTTTTGATTTCAACATTATGAATATGTGTATCACTACTATCGAGATTCATCAAAAATAGACCACTCTTCAAGGGTGCATGACCATAAAAGATATTACTCATATAAATAGAACAACCATTATTCTCTGATTTAAATAAATAACCGTCTCACATCAAACAAGATCCAGATATAATGTTCATGCTCAACGCTGGCACCAAATAACAATTATTTAGGTCTAATAATAATCCCGAAGGTAGATGTAGAGGTAGCGTGCCGACCGCGATCACATCGACTTTGGAACCATTTCCCACGCTCATCGTCACCTCGTCCTTAGCCAATCTTCGCTTAATCCGTAGCCCCTGTTTCGAGTTGCAAATGTTAGCAACAGAACCAGTACCAAATACCCAGGTGCTACTGCGAGCATTAGTAAGGTACACATCAATAACATGTATATCACATATACCTTAGTTCACTTTGCCATCCTTCTTATCCGCCAAATACTTGGGGCAGTTCCGCTTCCAGTGACCAGTCTGCTTGCAGTAGAAGCACTCAGTCTCAGGCTTAGGTCCAGACTTGGGTTTCTTCTCCTGAGCAGCAACTTGTTTGTTGTTCTTCTTGAAGTTCCCTTTCTTCTTCCCTTTGCCCCTTTTCTTGAAACTGGTGGTCTTATTGACCATCAACACTTGATGCTCCTTCTTGATTTCTACCTCCGCGGCTTTTAGCATCGCGAAGAGCTCAGGAATAGTTTTATTCATCCCTTGCATATTATAGTTCATCACGAAGCTTTTGTAGCTTGGTGGCAGTGATTGAAGAACTCTGTCAATGACACTATCAATAGGAAGATTAACCCCCAGTTGAGTCAAGTGATTATGATACCCAGACATTTTGAGTATATGTTCACCGACAGAATTATTCTCCTCCATCTTGCAGCTATAGAACTTATTGGAGACTTCATATCTCTCAATCCGGGCATTTGCTTGAAATATTAACTTCAACTCCTGGAACATCTCATATGCTCCATGACGTTCAAAACGTCGTTGAAGACCCGGTTCTAAGCCGTAAAGCATGGCACACTGAACTATCGAGTAGTCATCAGCTTTGCTCTGCCAGACGTTCATAACATCTGGTGTCGCTCCTGCAACAGGCTTGGCACTTGGCGGTGCTTCCAGGACGTAATTCTTTTGTGCAGCAATGAGGATAATCCTCAAGTTACGGACCCAGTCCGTGTAATTGCTATCATCATCTTTCAACTTTGATTTCTCAAGGAACACATTAAAATTCAACGGAACAACAGCACGAGCCATCTATCTACAATCAAACATAGACAAGCAAGATACTATCAGGTACTAAGTTCATGATAAATTTAAGTTCAATTAATCATATTACTTAAGAACTTCCACTTAGAAAGATATCCCTCTAATCCTCTAAGTGATCACGTGATCCAAATCAACTAAACCATGTCCGATCATCACGTGAGATGGAGTAGTATCAATGGTGAACATCAATATGTTGATCATATCTACTATATGATTCACGCTCGACCTTTCGGTCTCCGTGTTCCGAGGCCATATCTGTTATATGCTAGGCTCGTCAAGTTAAACCTAAGTATTTTGCGTGTGCAACTGTTTTGCACCCGTTGTATTTGAACGTAGAGCCTATCACACCCGATCATCACGTGGTGTCTCAGCACGAAGAACTTTCGCAACGGTGCATACTCAGGGAGAACACTTATACTTTGATAATTTAGTGGGGGGTCATCTTATAATGCTACCGTCAATCAAAGCAAGATAAGATGCATAAAAGATAAACATCACATGCAATCAATATAAGTGATATGATATGGCCATCATCATCTTGTGCTTGTGATCTCCATCTCCGAAGCACCTTCATGATCACCATCGTCACCGGCGCGACAGCTTGATCACCATCGTAGCATCGTTGTCGTCTCGCCAATCTTATGCTTCCATGACTATCGCTACCGCTTAGTGATAAAGTAAAGCATTACAGCGCAATTGCATTGCATGCAATAAAGCGACAACCATATGGCTCCTGCCAGTTGCCGATAACTCGGTTACAAAACATGATCATCTCATACAATAAAATTTAGCATCATGTCTTGACCATATCACATCACAACATGCCCTGCAAAAATAAGTTAGACGTCCTCTACTTTGTTGTTGCAAGTTTTACGTGGCTGCTACGGGCTTAGCAAGAACCGTTCTTACCTACGCATCAAAACCACAACGATAATTTGTCAAGTTGGTGCTGTTTTAACCTTCACAAGGACCGGGCGTAGCCACACTTGGTTCAACTAAAGTTGGAGAAACTGACACCCGCCAGCCACCTGTGTGCAAAGCACGTCGGTAGAACCAGTCTCGCGTAAGCGTACGCGTAATGTCGGTCCGGGCCGCTTCATCCAACAATACCGCCGAACCAAAGTATGACATGCTGGTAAGCAGTATGACTTATATCGCCCACAACTCACTTGTGTTCTACTCGTGCACAACATCAACGCATAAAACCTAGGCTCTGATACCACTGTTGGGGAACGTAGTAATTTCAAAAAAATTCCTACGCACATGCAAGATCATGGTGATGCATAGCAATGAGAGGGGAGAGTGTTGTCTATGTACCCTCGTAGACCGGCAACGGAAGGGTTGACACAACCTAGAGGAAGTAGTCGTACGTCTTCCCGATCTGACCGATCCAAGTACCGAACGTACGGCACCTCCGAGTTCTGCACACGTTCAACTCGGTGACGTCCCTCGAGTTCCGATCCAGCAAAACATTGAGGGAGAGTTTCGTCAGCACGACGGCGTGATGACGGTGATGATGTTCTACTGACGCAGGGCTTCGCCTAAGCACCGCTACAATATGACTGAGGTGGAATATGGTGGAAGGGGGCACCGCACACGGCTAAGGAATGATCACGAGGATCAACTTGTGTGTCATGGGGTACCCCTTGCCTCAATATATAAAGGAGGGAGAGGGGGAGGTGCGGCTGGCCCTATGGGTGCACCTGGAGGAGTCCTACTCCAACCGGGAGTAGGACTCCCCCCTCTTGCCTTGTTGGAAAAGGAAGGAGGAAGGGAGAAAGAGGAAAGGGGGGCGCCGCCCCCCCTTCCTTGTCCTATTCGGACTAGGGGGAGGGGGCGCGCGGCCTGCCCTCCTCTTCTCCCTTATGGCCCATGTAGGCCCAATAACCCCCCCCCCCCCCGGGGGGGGGGGGGGGGGATTCCGGTAACCCCCCGGTACTCCGGTAAAATCCCGATTTCACCCGGAACGTTTCCGATATCCAAATATAGGCTTCCAATATATCAATATTTATGTCTCGACCATTTCGAGACTCCTCGTCATGTCCGTGATCACATCCGGGACTCCAAACAACCTTCGGTACATCAAAACACAAAAACCCTAATTACGATCGTCACCGAACTTTAAGCGTGCGGACCCTACGGGTTCGAGAACTATGTAGACATGACCGAGACACGTCTCCGGTCAATAACCAATAGCGGAACCTGGATGCTCATATTGGCTCCTACATATTCTACGAAGATCTTTATCGGTCAGACCGCATAACAACATACGTTGTTCCCTTTGTCATCGGTATGTTACTTGCCCGAGATTCGATCGTCGGTATCTCAATACCTAGTTCAATATCGTTACCGGCAAGTCTCTTTACTCGTTCCGTAATACATCATCCTGCAACTAACTTATTAGTTGCAATGCTTGCAAGGCTTGAGTGATGTGCATTACCGAGAGGGCCCAGAGATACCTCTCCAACAATCGGAGTGACAAATCCTAATCTCGAAATACGCCAACCCAACAAGTACCTTCGGAGACACCTGTAGAGCACCTTTATAATCACCCAGTTACGTTGTGACGTTTGGTAGCACACAAAGTGTTCCTCCGGTAAACGGGAGTTGCATAATCTCATAGTCATAGGAACATGTATAAGTTATGAAGAAAGCAATAACAACAAACTAAATGATCAAGTGCTAAGCTAACGGAATGGGTCAAGTCAATCACATCATTCTCCTAATGATGTGATCCCGTTAATCAAATGACAACTCATGTCTATGGTTAGGAAACATAACCATGTTTGATTAACGAGCTAGTCAAGTAGAGGCATACTAGTGACTCTCTGTTTTTGTCTATGTATTCACACATGTATTATGTTTCTGGTTAATACAATTCTAGCATGAATAATAAACATTTATCATGATATAAGGAAATAAATAATAACTTTATTATTGCCTCTAGGGCATATTTCCTTGAAAAAGAAGCTTCAACGTTAAGTTTCACAAAACCTCTAGTAGGACATGACCAACCCCCCTTTTTCATAGTAGCCTTGGGGGATGATGCATTTACGAAGTTTGACGTAAGGGCTAGAATCCCCATTGAAATCTGAAGTGCATTCTGAGTTGTCTCCTTGTGCACTAACTTCCGTCTTTCCCACCATAGATACCATGCTGAAACAGCAATCATTTCACGCACATTGTGATGACCCATTATCCTCAAATCTTGGTCTGGCAGAAGTAGTAGGTATTCCAGCACCGCCTCTCCAGCAGGGTCAACCTTGCAAGCTTTATCAATGATATCATCCATCCCCAGCCTTGTCCAAACCTCCTTTGCTCTACTGCAAAGGAAAAGCATATGCTTTGTATCTTCAGAACCCTCAGAGCAAGTAGGGCAAATGGGCGTGACCTTCATATGTCTATTTGCGAGCGTAACCCGACATGGAAGTGTTCCATGTAATGTACGCCATATAAATTTTTTGACTTTTGCCGGACACGGTAACTTCCATATCTTACTCCAAATAGGATTAACTGTGCTTCGCCCCGTCCCGTTAGAATGTCTTAGTCTACTTCCATACTGGTGGTTCCACTCCACAAAATAAGCAGACCGAACCGAGAACATACCATTTTTCGTATAACTCCAAGCAATGAAATCTGGCATATCATGTTGCGAGATTGGAACTGAGAGAACCCGTTGAACATCAATGTGCCACATTGTTTGTGTAATCAGATCTTCGTCCCAAGAATTGAAACAGGATCAATCAAATCACCCACCTTAGTTAACAGTTGTCCCCCCTAGGTGTCACAACTTTTCTAGTATCATAATTTGGGATCCAGGCATCTTCCCAAATATTTATATTTTGTCCATTCCTCACACGCCAAATATAGCCACGTTTCAGAGAATTTATGCCAACCATAATACTTTGCCAGGTGAAAGAAGAGCCTTTCTTTTGTTTAGAATTTAACAAATCGCCATCAGGATAGTATTTAGCCCTTAGAATTGTGGCACACAAAGAATCTGGATTATCCAGAAGGTGCCATGCCTGTTTGGCGAGCAGTGCCAGATTGAAACAGTGAATATCACGAAATCCCACCCCCCTTTGGTTTTTAGGTACGCACATTTTCCACCAGGCCATCCACTGCATCCTCCTATGGTTCTCCTCGTCTCCCCACCAGAAATGTGCTATCGTGTCAATGATTCCTTTACAATTTTTTTAGGAATTTTAAAGACCGACATTGCATAGGTGGGTATGGCTTGGATCACAACCTTGAGCAGGATCTCCTTTCCCCCGGCAGACAATAATTTTTCCTTCCAGCCACTAATTTTCTTGACAATCCGTTCAATCAGAAATTGGAAACAGTCTGTTTTATCTACACCCACATTTGCTGGCAAGCGCAAATATTTATCACCGAGGGCCTTTGTCATTATATTCAGCGTTATACACAATTGTTCCCTAATCTCCACCTTCGTGTTTGGGCTAAAGAAAATGCTGGATTTTTTAATGCTTACCAATTGTCCCGATGCCTGACAGTATAAATCTAACGCTGTTTTCAGAGCTTCCGCATTGTGTTGGTTGGCTTTCACGAGAATCAAAGAATCATCCGCAAAGAGAAAGTTTGTGATGGGCGGGGCATCTCTACAAACTTTTACTCCTAAAATAGTTCCAATTTCCTCTGCCCGTGTAAGTAGAGCATTCAATCCCTTTGTGCACAACGAGAAAAGGTATGGTGACAATGGGTCACCGTGCCTCAAACCCCTTGTAGGTTTAAAACTCTCGCTATCCTCCGCGTTAATCCTTACTTTGTATTCGACCATTGAGATGCATTGCATAATTAATTTCACCCAATCTTGACGGAAGCCCAGTCTCAGCATAATCTCCTTCAAAAAAGGCCACTCAACTATGTCATAAGCTTTGTGCATATCCAGTTTAATAGCACACAAGCCCTCTCTACCTTCTCTTTTATTTTTGATTGTGCGAAAACACTCATAAGCTATCAATATATTATCCGTTATTAGTCTGCCAAACACAAAAGCACTCTGAGTCGGGCTTATAATATCTGGCAGGAGAACCTTCAAGCGAAGGGCCACCATCTTTGTAATTATTTTATATACCACATTGCATAAACTGATCGGCCTAAATTGGGTTACTTTTTCCGGTGTGTTAACCTTTGGAATAATCACAATCGCAGTATCGTTCCAACCAGCTGGTATAGTACACGTATTGATGGCTTGTAGGACCTCCTCAACTAGATCGTCCCCTAGCATAGGCCAAAATCTTTTATAGAAGATAGCATGGAGTCCATCTGCCCTGGAGCTTTTAAGTCCCCAATCTCGAATAGCGCCTTGCGAACATCTTCAGCAGTATAAGGGGCAAGAAGAGCATTGTTCATTTCAGTCGTCACTCTCCTACGAACTAGGGACAAAACCTCTTGATTTGGATGCTGGATTTCTGATGTGAAGAGTTTTGAAAAATAATCAGTAATGTGATTCTTCAGCTCCTTACCTTCTCTCCAAACCCCAGAATCATCTAAAAGTTTCTTTATATTATTTTTCCTTTTCCTAGCCGTAGCTGCGGTGTGGAAGAACGATGTATTACGATCCCCGTGCATCAACCAGTTTGCACGACCCCTTTGTAGCCAGAAAATTTCCTCTTGGTCCAATAGGTTCTCAATTACCACAATAATCTCCTTCTGTCGGCACCGTGATTCTGTGTTCAAGGGACCACGCCTCAGTCTCTCTAGCTCTTTTTTAATTTATTAATTCTTCGCTTTGGGCCCTTGAGAGTTACACGATCCCAAGTGTGCCAATCGGCATGCACGGCTCTCTTTCGATCAGCTAGTGAAGGGCTAATACCTGCTAACTTTGCTCTTTTCCAAGAAGCCTTAACAATTTTAGTAACAGTCTCTTCCTTTAACCACCTAGCTTCAAATTGCTTCACGCACCTCTTTGGTCGTCTGAAAATATTGTTATCCTCAGCGGCTTGATACAACACATTGGCCTACACAATAATTAGGGGATACAGTGGGAGAAGGTTAATGTTAGAACTGAGTATAAATAAGCCTTCACCACGCTCCTCGGAGACAAAACCTGCCATACAGTTTGCCCGTAGTTAGAACTTATAAGTTTTGAGCTTCTTTCTTGACTTGATTTTTTTCCCACATTACATGAACATATATTCACATGTGTAAGAACTTCTTAATAGTCTATATTTTTATTAATAATTGATTTTTTAATACAAATATAGCTTTATATACTAGATCTTTTCTCAAAGATGTTATTCATATTACCTCCGTCATAAATTAGGTGTCTTAGATTTGTCCACATACGGCATCTTTTAGTGTATAATTAGGGATGGAGGGAGATGTAAGAAAATTTTCTTACATATATATCTTTTTATATCAAAACATTTTCTTATATCAGAACTTTCTTAAAAGACCTTTTTTCAAAGATGTTTCTATAACAAATGCAAAAAAATATAAATATATAATTATTTATACACGAAAAAAATCAGATAGACAATGAACATTTTATTGATATGCATGAACATTTATACGTACATAAGTAAACAATCTTTCATCTTTCCAATATATTATTTTTCCATTTCTTTTTTTTATTCCCGCAAAAAAATCTGTTTTTTACGACATTATTAAACCTATTATGCTCTCAAGCCATCGGCGTCTCTTTGATTCACACCCCCTCATTGATCGTCAATGTAATTTTTTAGTAATCATTTGCCCCTTTATCAATTATCAGAAATAAGGGCAAGAAAGCCCACACCCATAGGCGGATTTCCAAACCACACAAATGGTGTGCTGGTTGTAGGGGTAGCGGGCTTCTAGATAGAGTATGCATCTATTTATTCGAACTTTGCCTAAGAAAAACAATTTATTCGTACTCCTTGGTTCATGGCAAAACCTTTAATCACTAAGCTTCTTCGACCAAGTCTTGATTCCTCCATCTCAGATTCAAGCCAAAGTTGCTTCCATTGTCTCAGCTTCAAACTGCTCGGCGAAAGAGATGGTCGAGCCCCCAAGGTAATGTCCAGCTGCATCATGAGCCACAAAAGTGACAGATTCCCAATCTATGTCTCTGCTCAGTCCAGTGTCCACATTTATCTTCACGAAACCACTGGAGGCGGATTCCATTTAGCTGCCACAGATACACGAGGAGTAGCCACTCCCATCTCCGGTTTAGTCATTGATAGATATGAGAATAGTTGGTCAATGAAATTGTGTGCGACAAACGGGGACTTAAATATATTTTTCATGCATGGCCTTACTCCTAGCACGCAAACTGCCCATGGTCACGGATATTCTTGCAACATGTACAGGGTGAAGGTTTTCAATCAAGTTAAAGAACTAACTTCTAGCGCATCGCCCCCTTTGAAAATCCAGCATACCTCTCGTTTCCTCGTTGAGAAGAGTCCATACACACCTCACAATGGTGCACTCTAAAGGCATCTCCAGCCGTTGGCCCCTCAGGGGCGCCTAAAATCACCGTCTGGGGATGAGCCGGCGTAAAAATTGGGCCTGAGGGCGAGTTGGTCCCCAGCCGCCGGCTCCAGGGCCGCCCCCAGACACGTTTTAAAATAAAAAAAGTTCGGCGAAGTTCGGCTTAAACACGATAAATTTCGGCCAAGCACGATAAATTTCGGCACATTTCGGTGAAGTTTGCGGATTTTCATTACATAGCACATATACATAAACTAATCTAAAGGAAAAACTGGCTGAAGTCGTCGCCGTCGCCGCTATCGTCATTGTCGGCCTTCTCCTCCTTGACGCGGGCGCCCCTACTGGACCCCTGCCCGGCGTCGCCATCGCGGACTGGTGGCGGCGCATCGTTGTCGTCGTCGTCGCTGTCGTAGATGACGACGACTCCGCCTTCGTCGCGGCCGCATCGACGCTTCGCGAAGCGAAGCAGGGCGGCGCACTGGCGCTCCTTCGCCTTCTCCAGGCGCTCCTTCTCCATCGCTATGGAGTCCCTGCGCGCCCATCCCAGGGCCGCGTCGTCGTCGTCGAGCTCCGTCGTCACCGGTGCGGCCGGCTCCTTCTTCACCGGCGCGAGCCCCGGCTCCGTCTTCACCGGCGCGAGCCCCGGCTCCGTCTTTGGCTTGACGAAGCGCGGAGGAGGAGCCGACGAGTAGGCGCGCCGGCCGCCCTCGTTGATGATGATGCCGGCGCTGCGAGTGCGCCGGCCGAGCGGCGTCTCCGCCGCGGGCTCGGCCTTGACGCCGAGCAGGGCCGGAGTGCCGGAGGAGTGCGATGAAGATCGGGAGGAGGAAGAAGAGGAGGACCCGAACCTCCTTGGCGCCCATGGCCCGGCGCGTCGGTGCTGCGCCGGGGCGGCCACCCTCGCCGGGTACGCCAACGGCGGGTCGTTGCCGCCCTCGAGGTACGTCAGCACGCCCTCGAGTGTGCGGCCGGGGACGCCCCACCACAGGTGGCGCCCCTCGCTGTTCTGCCGGCCGCCGACCACCGGCGCGCCGTTGGTGGACGCCAAGCGCTGCTGCTGGCGGCGCTCGAAATACGCCGCCCAAGCCGCGTGGTTGTCGGCGGCGTACTGGGAGAGGGAGAGTTGGGCGTCGGTGAGGGAGGCGCGCACGACCTCGACTTCCTCGGCGAAGTACTTCGGCTTCGCCACGGCGTCGGGCAACGGGGGAATGGGCACTCCCCCGGCGCTGAGTCTCCACCCCGTCGGCCCGGCGCACATGTCCGGCGGCGCCGGGATGTTCGCCTGGAACAGGAGCCAGGACTCCTGTTCGCGGAGCGAACGGCGGCCGAAGCCGTTGGCCGCCGCCTCGTCTCCGAGGAAGCGTTCTGCCATGGCGACGGGCTCGGGAGAGGTAGAGAGATAGAGGGAGGGGCTGGGCGGCGGCGCTCGGGAGAGGTAGGGAGAGGGAGGGGCTGGACGGCGGCGAGGGGCGGGGCTGGTGTGGGCACAGGCGAGTGAAGGCCACCGGCTATATAGCCGCGCCGCGCCCGTGTGTACGCGTGCGAGGGAGGGGAGGTGTCGGCGCGCCGTCCCGTGACACGCCGCCCGTGAGGAATCAATGGCAAGGCTGACCGGCGGCAGCCTTGGCATTGATTCCCCGCGGGAACCGAGGCCGTTGGGGGAAGATGAGGCGCCGTGTCGCTGACGCGGCTGGCCCGCGGCTTTTTCGCGCCAAAACAGCTCGCATCGGCGTCCCTGGGCACCCCCCAGCGCGCCGGGTTCGGCCTGGGTCCACCGGCGCTGTTTTCGGCCCAGGCCGGCGAGAATCGGGCTCCTGGGGGCGTGACTGGGCCGTTTTTCGGCGCCGGCGCGAAAAATCGTCTGGGGAGGCCTTCCTGAGGGCGCGGCTAGAGATGCCCTAACGAGTGGTGTTATGTATCTTCATCGCCGCAGATGGAGCACATGTTTAACGATGCAATATTTATGTGTTTTATAGATCCACGAAAGAAAGGAATAGCGTGCCAATCTCCACAGAACAACACAACCTTTTGCTCGGATTTGCACTTGCTATAGCGCAGTAGACGGTTTTCCCCTCCGCCAATCGTCAGAATTCGCAGGTCTCCCTTCCAACTAGTCTTCCCTCTTACTTTATATATACTTATTAATAGAAGATGATGTGATGATCTCACTATGAATACCCGATGGCCTTTGGTTGCTAAGCCGAGAAGTCATCTAGTTGGTGTGTACTTAGCGGAGTCTGTACAATTTCCTCAACATCCATTGGCGGGAAGAAATCACGCAACTTTGTTTGTTTGACGTTTCTAACGATGCTTCGATAAATCCACTCAACAATATTGAACCTTCCACTGTTGGAATCCAATTCTCGTTACAAGCAGTAGTGATGGATTAGAGCCAAGTGACGCATCCCAAAAAGTCTTGATCTAGTAGATAGTATTTTGACCTGAGCATCTGAGCAGTACGGCTTCCTGGATCATGCAATATTCGACACGTCTAACCGGCATGGCACGGCCCACCAAGTCCCGATTAGTAAATGGGCTGTGCCCTTTGCTAATCGGGCCGGCCCGTTCAGGCACGTAGGCCCAGATGACCACCTTCCTGGAGGACGAACCGTGCACCGTGCGCCGCGCACGTCCTATCCACACTCGCCCGGTCGATTCCACACACACCGCGCTCCAAGCTCTCCCACCGCAAGACCTCGCGCTCGCATCCATCCATGGCCGCGGCAGCCATCTCCCTCTGCGGCTCGCGCTGCGTCGGCCCGAGCCGGAAGCCCGAACCTCGCCTCGCCTCCCAAGCGGGCGCCGCGCCGTGCGCGACGCGGCCGTCGTCGTCGCGCCGAAGGCTGGTGGTCGCGGCCGCCAAGTCGTCGGGCAAGAAGGCGGACGAGAAGGTCCCCTCCTGGGCCCGGCCAGGCTCCGACGAGCCCCCGCCGTGGGCGCGCGACGAGGGCGGGGCCTCGGGGCAGGACGGCGAGGCCGCCCAGGTCCCGTTCTACGCCTACCTGCTCGCGTCCGCCGTGACGGCCATCGCCGCCGTACGTTCCTCCAACCCTTCTTTATCCCCCTTCTTCTCCTCCTCCTCCGCTCAAGGGATCCGCTGACCGTCGCGTCCGCGTGCAGATCGGGTCGATATTCGAGTACACGAACGGGCGGGCGGTGTTCGGCGTGGTGGGCACCGACAGCCCGCTCTACGCGCCCATCCTCGGCTTCTTCGCCGTCACCGGCATCCCGACCTCCGTACGTCCATCTTTTATACCCAGATCGATCCTACACTAAATTTGCACTTCTTGATCGAGGAGTTGTCTGGATTCCAGGGGTATCTGTGGTACAAGGCCGTGCAGACGGCGAACAAGGACGCCGAGGAGCAGGACCGCAGGGACGGCTTCCTCTGATTTGGTTTTCTTGGGAGAGCAATGAACACGCTGAACATACTTATGATGTACGCCCTGTGTTCATTAATACAAGACGTTTTGGCAGTTTAATTTGAACTGCCAAAACGTCTTATGTTAATGAACAGAGGTAGTGGTACTTAGTAGTATTCGTTTTTGGTAAATTTGTTGCCGATCGAGCAGAGCAGATGGGTTAGCACTGGAAAAACAGCAGCAGGTGGACTAAGAGCAGAAGATCTTGCCTGCTCCCTCCCTCCTCTGCACATGGAGCATTCGCCGTCTGAACTCTGCGTTTGAATGGAGGAAGTGTCTCCGTTCAGTTTTCCCTGAGATATCGTTGTGAGTGTGTATATGAAGGCTCATGAATATATCGAATCCATCAATGCACACTTGCAAGTTGCTGCGCAAAGTCGCCTTTGCTCTGAAGTTTCATTTTCTTTAACATGTAATCGTCTTTGTTCTAGAGTACCAGCCTTTTTTGCTGGTTGTGCTTAATGTTAACATAATCGAGCATAAACCCTCACGAGGCTAGGGGGTAATTACATTTGTTGCCATGCTGAATGCATGTCTAGCGACCATGTCCTTGTCTCTTCCCAGCGTTCAAGACCAACTAAATAGATCCTTGGGGCAGTTGGGTCTTGTCACTCTAGATGCATTGTTTTATGTATGTCCTCTGATTACGTAGGTGTCCTTTTCTTTTTGCAAATTAGGATCTTTATTGATCATTATTTTTTGCGGGGGAGGAGCTTTATTGATTAACCAAATCTTGGTAACAATCATGAGAAATACAATCTTGGATGAAGGCGAAAATACAGTTAAGCCAATAAGCCATGAACACCTCCTTTCAAGCAAGGATGGCGTGGCGACGGCGGCATCCTCGTGGTGGACCTGTCTCCTTCCAGCGGCGGCGTGGAGTTTGGGAGGTAGTTCAGGAGCGGATGCAGATTGTGGTCTGCATCGACGACATCTAGAAGACGGAACGTGTGCTGGGTTCGTGGTTCGTGGATGGCAGATATGGTTTCCTCCTTCGGCGCCTTAGTCGTGGTGGGGTGTCAGATCTGGAGTTCGATGGCGTGTCCGGGGTGTTGCCCCAATCTGATTCGTTCAACGGCAATGGCTTCACTTTTGGTGAGCCACCTTGGAGGTCCGCAAAGCTGTATATCAGCGATGGAGCCACGTCGAGCTCGGGTGAGGAGGTGATTGATACATCTCCGTCGTATCCACTTTTCCAAACACTTTTGCTCTTGTTTTGGACTCTAACTTGCATGATTTGAATGGAACAAATTCGGACTGACGTTATTTTCAGCAGAATTGCCATGGTGTTATTTTTGTGCAGAAATAAAAGTTCTCGGAATGACCTGAAAATCAACGGAGAATTATTTTGGAATATATAAAAAATACTGGAATAAAGATTCACGTCAGGGGGGCCACACCCTAGCCATGAGGGTGGGGGCGCGCCCTACCTCCTGGGTGCGCCCCCTGCCTCGTGGGCCCCCTGACGCTCCACCGACCTTAACCTTGACTCCATATATTCACTTTCAGGGAGGAAAAAATCACAGAGAAGGATTCATCGCGTTTTACGATACGGAGCTGCCGCCAAGCCCTAAACACTCTCGGGGGGCTGATCTGGAGTTTGTTCGGGGCTCCAGAGAGGGGAATCCGCCGCCATCGTCATCATCAACCTTCCTCCATCACCAATTTCATGATGCTCACCGCCGTGCGTGAGTAATTCCATCGTAGGCTTGCTGGACGGTCACTGGCGGAGGAGCCCAGTGGGCAAGGTGTGGCAGCCGCCACACCTTGATTTGGCACCAACTTTATATATATATATATATATATATATATATATATATATATATATATATATATATATATATAAGCATATACTTTTCTTCATGGAAATGCAAACATATACTGCTCGTTAGTTTTAGACCACGCTAGATTGATTCATCCAAACAAAGCTAGATGAAGCACATAAGTAGATCGAAAGCACACAAACTGGCAGCTTAATTGATGTGTTGCCCAGCACATGCCCATCTCACTACGTAGACGTACGCGAACCAGCTCGCTTTCACTGCACATGCCCATCTCACTACGTAGACGTATGCAAAATAACTATCTTTTGCATCTCTGGGGCCTAAAATACCTCTCCAACAGATAGTGTAGATGCAAATAATAATAATAATACATTTTCGTCTCCCGAAGATGCAAACCACAACACCTCACGGTGCAAATTTGCATCTACACCTCTAGGAGATGTAAAAGGAACGGCAGTGTGTCAACCGCCCAACCGTCTTCATTGCACCTCCGCCAGCCCGTCCGCCGGTGATTTTTGCCCTGAAATGCGTCGCCGTCGCCTGTCGGCCCATCCCTGACCCCACCGCCGACAGCAGCGTTGAAAGGACATGCGGTGCCCCCATGTGTGGTTTTGGTAATTGATGACAATCTCTATGGACTAACAGTTGCCTTGAGTTATATTTGAAGCATTTGTCCATAGGATTGTCTTGAAGTCCATGTGTTGGTTTCAAGGAGTTTATGAGATGGCCAAAGTGCTTTTCAAGGAATTATCCAAAGATTGGTCATGTGTGAGTTGAGATGGCCAAAGTGCTTTTCAAGGAATTATCCAAAGATTGGTCATGTGTGAGTTGAGATGGCCAAAGTGCTTTTCAAGGAATTATCCAAAGATTGGTCATGTGTGAGTTGAGATGGCCAAAGTGCTTTTCAAGGAATTATCCAAAGATTGGTCATGTGTGAGTTGAGATGGCCAAAGTGCTTTTCAAGGAATTATCCAAAGATTGGTCATGTGTGAGTTGAGATGGCCAAAGTGCTTTTCAAGGAATTATCCAAAGATTGGTCATGTGTGAGTTGAGATGGCCAAAGTGCTTTTCAAGGAATTATCCAAAGATTGGTCATGTGTGAGTTGAGCTTATTGCAAGCATGTCTTGAAGAAGAAGATTGTGTGATCATTCCATGTTTACCTTCAAGACATCATCCAAATGAAGAGAGTTGGAAAGATTCAATGTTGATCAAGACTAAGTCAAGAGTGAATCAAGTTGATCAACTCACAAAGCGTAGAAGAAGTACCGAGAGGGATCAAGTGATCCCATGGTATGGTAAGCATTGTCCATGAGGCTTTGTGTACTAACCCATGGTCTACGTGAGAGTTCTTTGTGGGGTTAGGTATGTTTCCATGGTCTTGCGTCAAGAGGAAGATCTCATACAACCCATGGAGGATGACATCAAGTGGTGATCGTCATCAAGTTTGCAGTGTGAAAGTTCAAGTGGAGCAACTGAAGAGTGGCTCACCCATAATGGAGTATGGGGGAGCAATCAAGCTTGAAGCTTGCCGTCCATTCTGGTGTCAATGGAATTTTGAAGATGTGCCAAAGAGTGGCTCACCCATAGTGGAGTATGGGGGAGCAATCAACTAGTCTTCATCGAGCCAACACAATCAAGAAAGGTGGTCCAACTTGAGGAAGTCAAGATCATCATCATCTAGCTCAAGTGGACTATGTGCAAGGCAAAGGTTTGTCCTTGATAGGTTTTCTATTTTACCGGTCTCATAGTGGTAGTTGGGAGACCGGGTTGTAGGATCGATTGCCGTACTATCAAGGGGGGCTCTCTAGGGAGTAGCTTGATCGTATCATTAGTCGAGAGCTCAAACCATTGCATCCTTGCATCATCTTTCTTGGTTCTTGTTTGGTTCCATTTGTGAGTCTTAGAGCTTATGGTCATCTTGATGACAAGCTTGAGTTCATCGAAAACGGAGTTCGCATGCATCTTCTATGATGTTTTCGGTGTTGGAGGTTTTACTGGTCTTATCCAAGGAAGGGTTCTCACCATTTTATTATGGTCCTTTTCTCATTTGCTTCTTATTGATATTTCTCTCAAGATTGTGTTAGCCCTTGTCATTAGCTTTCCAACAAACTTGGTTTCATTGAATTCGGAGCTCGTATGCGAAAGTTGTGGCTGTTTTGATATTGCCTGTTTTACACAGAGAGGTTGTACCGCCCCATGGAGAGGTTGTACCGCTTGACCGGTACAACCGGTGTTTGGAGCAGTTGTACCGCTCCAGAATTGGTCCGGAGGTTGTACCGGTCATGTACCGCTCTACCACCGGACTGGTCTCTGTTGTGGTGCGGTTGTTGGGCGGTTGTAGGCCGGTTGTACCGCTTATTGCCTGTTACCGGTTGTACCGGTGCTCATAGAGGTTGTACCGCTCCTATGTTATTCTGTACATAACAGGCAGATTCGTGGGGACCTATTTAAGGGGGTCTTCTTCCCCAATGGCTCCCCATCTTTTGAGCTTGTTTTTGCCCCCATTGTTGACCTTCTTTGAGCTTGCTAACTCTCACTCCCTCCATGGATTCTTGCTAGTTTTTGAGGGAAAAGAAAGAGGAGATCTAGATCCACATTTCCACCAATCACTTTCTCCTCTATGTGAGGGGAACCCCTTGGATCTAGATCTTGGAGTTCTTGGTGTTCTCCTTCTTGTTCTTCCTCTCATTTTCCTCCCTAGCATTAGTTGCTCTGGTGGGATTTGAGAGAGAAGGACTTGGGCACTCCGTGTGCCCTTGCCATTGCATTTGGTGCATCGGTTTGAGTTCTCCACGGTGATACGTGGAAGTGAAGTTTGAGAAGCTTATTACTCTTGGGTGTTTGGGCACCCTAGAGCTTGTTCCTCTTGGGTGCCTTGACGCCCTAGACGGTTGGTGTTGTTCGGAGCTCAATCATTGTGGTGTAAAGCTCCGGGCAAGCGTTGGGGTCTCCAATTAGGTTGTGGAGATCGCCCTGAGCAATTTGACGGGTACCGGTGACCGCCCCCAAGGGTTGCCAAAGTGTACGGGTTCGGTGACCGCCCCCAAGGGTTGCCATTTGTACGGGTTCGGTGACCGCCCTCAAGGGTCCCTTAGTGGAATCACGACATCTTGCATTGTGCGAGGGCGTGAGGAGATTACGGTGGCCCTAGTGGCTTCTTGGGGAGCATTGTGCCTCCACGCCGCCCCAAACGGAGATTAGCATCCGCAAGGGTGTGAACTTTGGGATACATCATCGTCTCCTCATGCCTCGATTATCTCTTACCCGAGCTCTTTACTTATGCACTTTACTTTGTGATAGCCATATCGTTTCTTGTCATATATCTTGCTATCACATAGTTGCTTATCTTGCTTAGCATAAGTTGTTGGTGCACATAGGTGAGCCTAGTTGTTTTAGGTTTTGTGCTTGACAAATTAACCGCTAGGTTTATTCCGCATTTGTTCAAGCCTAAATCGTAATTATTTTAAAACGCCTATTCACCCCCCCTCTAGGCGACATCCACGATCTTTCAATTGGTATCAGAGCCTCGTCTCTCTTTATTGGGCTTAACCGCCTAGAGAGTAAGGATGTCGACTAGGGGTTTAGGATTCTCTGACACTCTTAGTTTCGATGGCACAAATTTTGATGTTTAGGTAATTCGCATGCTTAATCTCTTTAGGGTCATGGACCCAAATTTAGAGCGAATTGTAGATATGGGTTTTTCTCCTCCAAAGGATCCCCAAAGATTATCTTTAGAGGACGAGAAAAACTCTTATCTCAATGCTCAAGCTTCTAATGTGCTTTTCGATGCTTTGAGCAATGTAGTTATATTTCAACTCATGCCGTTCCGGGATGCTCATGAGTTGTGGACAAAGCTTCAAGAAAAATATGGTGTGTCCAAGATTTGTGGGGATGATCGTTCTCCCTCCACCTCCGGTCGTATAGTCTTCTCAACTTCTTCTACTTCACCTGCATGTGGTTTGCCACAAGGTAATGATATGGTGAGTAGTGTTGGTCATTGCAATAATGATAGTATGCTTATTGTGGATGATCCTTCATCACTATCTTATTGCAATGCTCCTTCTTTGGACTTTAACACTTCGAGCACTCTAAATGTTTCACATGCTTGTGTTAAAAGTTCTTGCATATCTTGTAGAAATTGCTTGCTCAAATCTCATGATGATATGCTTGCTATGTCTTGTTGCCATGATAAAAATGTATCTATTTCCTCGAGTTGTTGTGCTAACAGTGTAGAGGAAACCCAACACTCCATGGAACAAGATGTGGTCTTGAACGGTGCTTCAAGGGATCCTACATCATCATCGGTTGCTTTTTGCCTTATGGCCAAGGCTTCAAAGGTATCTCCCACTTTGAATCCCAATATATCTTGTGATAATATTGATGATGTCAAGAGTGATGATGATGTCGATTATGATGAAGAGAATGATGATGTTGCCTCCTTAAAAGTTAAGGGGGAAATAATTTTTAAAGCTCTTCTTAAGAATAAAATTGCTCGTTCCAACTTCATGGAAATCATGTCTATTGCTATTGAGGGCAAGAAATATATTGATGAGTTGGAATCTCGTCTTGAGGAGCATGAGGTCACCATTTATAAAATGGAAGGTCATGAGAGTGATTACGCTAATGAGATTGCAGACCTCTCTCAAGCTCTTGAACGTGAACAAACCACCAAGGAATCTCTTGAGGAGACTTTTGCTCTAGAGTTATCTAGAGTGAAGGAATCTCATGATAGAGCTCTTGAGGTGGCCAATGTTTTTGAAACTAAAAATGCTAAGCTTGAAGTTGCTCATGCTGGACTCCTTGAGGATTTTGAGCACCTCGAAAATGGCTCAAGGGTCATCAAGGGTGAGCTCATCAAACTCACCGAGTCTCATGCTCAACTTGAAGCTTCATATTCAAAAGAGCTTGCCAAGTTGTCTTCTCCTCTTGTTTCTAATGATGATGCTTGTGCCACTAACTCTATCTCTTGTGAAGCATCCATATTGAAGGAGAATGTTGAGCTAAGGGCTCAACTTGAGTTGCTATCTAGCAATTATGGGATGTTGGAAGAAAATCATGTAAAGCTCACAAGCTCTCATGATGATCTTCTAGTATCCCATAATGTGCTAAAGTTAGCTCATGAGGCCATGCTTGCTAAGGTAACATCTAGTGAGCCTCATGTGGATACTAGCACCACTTTTATTCAAAATGCTATATTGCCTTGTGCTAGTCCTCGCGATTCATCCATGCATAACATTGGTACATCTTGTGATGAATTGCTTTCCTTGCCTTGTTGCTCTAATGATGAAGCTTATACTTCCTCTAGTACTTGTGTTGAGACTAACCATGTAGAGGAAATCAAAGAGCTCAAGGACCAAGTCACTTCTTTGAAGAAAGACTTGGAAAAGAGTCATGAAGGGAAATTTACTCTCAACAACATCTTGAGCGTGCAAAAATCCCCCAATGACAAAGGTGGCTCCAACAAGAAGAAGAAGTCCAAGGTGAACAAAAGGAAGGGCCAAGAACAAGTCAAGAATTCGGCCAAGATTGTTTGCTTCAAGTGCAAAGTAGAAGGGCATCATGTTAGATCTTGCCCATTGAAGAAGAAGCCCATTAGTGACAAGCAACAAGGGAAGCGGCCACAAGTACACTCTCATTCTCAACCTCAAGTTGAAGGAAAGCCTCTTCCCAAGAAGACTCAAGCTTATGCTTCTCAAGTTGAGAAATCAAGTGAGAAGAAAGTGAAGAGTAGACGTTGCTACCTATGTCACAAGAAAGGTCACCTCGCCTCTTCATGCACTAGTGGTAACTTATCCAACCCAATTATTATTGATGATGTTTATTCTCTTGGGAAGGATAAGGTTGGCAATGTGGTTGCAAAGTTTGTTGGTACTCAAAGTGGTTTGAAGCAAAGAACCATTTGGGTAGCCAAGCCTATTGTGACTAACCTCTTAGGACCCAACTTGGTTGGGGACCAACAAGATCAAACTTGATCAATAGGTGATGTTGGAGGTCATTGGAGACTTGGCTACATTATGAAGAATTAAGGGTACTTCATCATTCTTATTGTCTCAAGCCAAGTCAATTGAATCATCAAGATTATATCTTATATCCAATGTGCCTCCTTGCGGTAACTTGTACCTCAATTGCTTACATTGAAAGTTACTTGCCCCCTTGCATGTTTTGGTTTTGTTCCTTGCATGTGTGTGTATATGTTGTGCTGCCAACTTGATTATCTTGAGCAATCAAGTATGTGTGTGTTGGTTTGCACATCATGTACGTGTGTGTCATGCGTTGAGCCTTTTGCATCTTGTTTATTTCTTAGTTGGCTCTTGTGAGAGATTAATGGAATATCCCATTATGGGGGAGTGATGTGCTTTGTGCACCTCACAATCCTATAAATGTGTGTACATGAGTAATACCATCTAGTATTGATATTTCAAGATTATCTAGTCGCTATGTGGTATGTCTTCTCATGAGAAATTCAAATTCTAAATAGTCCATTAATTATCTCTTGTTGGATCCTTTTATTTGCCTCTTGTTTATCCTTATTGGTATCACATTATGGGGGAGTAATATGCTATGTGTATATTACCAGCCTAGAAAATGTGTACATTTGAGATATTGTCACCTAGAGTTGATATTGTAAATTATCTTGTTCCTAGGTGGCATGTTAGCTCTACAAGTTGCAATTTGCTTTTGTTTGGTGTGATGATGTCGGATATCCTTGTTATCTACCACCAGGAATTATTCCCAAATACTTCTTGTCTTTTGACAATTGGTACTCACTTATGTGTGGTAGAAATTATTGATCATCTTTACATTGGCCTTTGCTTTTATTTACTTTATCTCTTGCCTAGGGTTGTGTCAACTCCCATTGTATTCCATACCACTTGTGGATCTTGTTAATTTCTTGACCTTGTCTAGTGTTTTCTAGATATAGTGAAAGTGGTGATCCCACCTCGTGCATTTTGTATTCAAATGCAAATTCTCTATAATGCACTAGTCTTGGGGGAGCTATCCTATTCTCTATAAAACACTCATCTTGTGATCCTTATCAAGTGTGTGTTTGTGGAAGGCAAGCCGTTTCTTTTTGGTGCTTTGTGCCATCATGAAACTTTGTAGAGGGCTTGGTTTGTTTGGAGCCATTCTCTCTTTTGGGAGTTTGACATCTTTCTTTTTGAGTGTATCAATGGATATCTCATTCCTTGATGTATCTTTTATGGATATCCTCCAAGTGATGATTTATTCATTTGGTATCTTTTCTTCGCTTGGTATTTCTTTGTCTTTTGGTCTCGGTTCTTGAAAGTCTTGAGCATGCATATTTACTTCTTGTAGTTTCTTTGGCATGTTTTCTTTCTTTGACCCAATATATAGGGGAAACTCCACCAAGTCTCAAATTGGATGAGATGTGCATGAAATTCATTTTCATATCTATATGCACATATTTATGTGGAGTTTGTCCTATGTGTTGTTGGTTCTCTAACTCTTTGGTCCCAATGAGTTTGGGTACCATTTTGTTTGTGTTGTTGTTCTAGGAACAAGTGGAGATGCATTGGATGCTCGGCTCACACACAAGGAAGGTGTTGTCACCATGTGCTTATTGGAGTCAAGCTAGGATGATCAATGAACTACTTTGTACCTTCAATTGGTATCTACCACATCCTTCCAATGTTATCTCGGTAACAAGTATCTTCATATACTTCATGCACACATTTCTTGCATCAACCTTGTGTAGGTTGTATCATGGCATGTTATCCATTCTTTCTTGTGATACTTGTTTCCTTTCTCAAAGCATCCCAACAATGATGTCTTGTTGCTAGTTGTGATGTCTTTGATGTTCATGTGGTTGGAATTCATTTATATACAATAAGACCATATCTAGCCATGTGCTATGCTCTCAAGCAAATATCTTATTGGTATATGTATGACTTCATTTTGGATATCTTGTTCCTTCGTGTTGTAACTATTTTGGGTGTACATCCTTCTTTGTAGATATATATATCATCATGATTTCGTCTACCTAGAATCTTATACACTTGAGAGAAGTTGCATATCTAGATGATATCCTTTCTTTCACGTCCACCTTGTCTTTCTTATGTTATTTCTTTGGTGGCTCTGTGAAAGCTTTTGCCTTGAGTGCGTGTCTTCTATCGTTGCATCTTGATGCACTCGTGTGTGGTGAAGATTATTTTCCTCATGCTTATCTTTACGAGGTTTTTAATTGGCATCCCTCGTCTTGATGTGCTTTTCATCTTCTATCTTCACCGCAGGTTGTCACAAGCATAGGTTCTCTATATGCGTATTAGTAAGCTTGTGAACCCATTTGCTAGTTGTGTGTGGGAATGATAGGCCTTGCACCGTGTGCCTCATTCTTTGAAGACTTTATTGTTGCTTAATGTTCTTCTGTACATTAGTCTTCTCAAGTGCATTGCCTTGACTCACACACATCTTTTTGGTTGAGCCCACTCTTAAGTTGGCTCTCTTACTTGTTGCTCAACCATGTGTTTGTTACATGTACTAGGCTTAGTTTCCTATATGCTCACCTGCACTTGTTGTAAGTTTCTATTGATTTGGGGGAGCTGTGATCCTATTTTGTGCACTTTGTATCCAAATACAAAAATTCTTATGTGTGCACAAATCATGGGGAGCTTCTCTAGTTTCTTTAGAACACTCCTTCGCGCATATCATAATATCCTTTATTCATGTAGCTCGTAGGATCTTTGGTCTAGTTGGTTCAATTGATACCCGTTGATTGCTTGCTTCAATTGGTACCTTTTGATTGCTTGATTGCTTGTTTCTTTCTTTGTTATGTCCTTGTGGCATATCATTCCTTTAGCAATCTTGGTGCCTCAATATAGTTGGTCTTCCTCCAAGTATTACCGTTGGATATGTGTATTGCATTCCACTCTCTTATTGAGAAATACACAACTTATGGAGGAACATAATTTGTATTGGCCTTCTAAGCTTTTCGCCCATTTCGGCAATCGATGCCAATGGGGGAGAAGTTTCAGAGAGTTTTGTGGATAAGTTTAGAGAGTTTTTTTCTTCTTGCTTTGGTTTTGTACCTAAGCATTTGCATCTCATACACATGCATTGTTGGTTGTTGCGTTGCATGGTGATAAATAATTCCTTATATAAACTCTCTTGAAAGTGATTGTCATCAATTACCAAAATGGGGGAGATTGAAAGGACATGCGGTGCCCCCATGTGTGGTTTTGGTAATTGATGACAATCTCTATGGACTAACAGTTGCCTTGAGTTATATTTGAAGCATTTGTCCATAGGATTGTCTTGAAGTCCATGTGTTGGTTTCAAGGAGTTTATGACATGGACAAAGTGCTTTTCAAGGAATTATCCAAAGATTGGTCATGTGTGAGTTGAGATGGCCAAAGTGCTTTTCAAGGAATTATCCAAAGATTGGTCATGTGTGAGTTGAGCTTATTGCAAGCATGTCTTGAAGAAGAAGATTGTGTGATCATTCATGTTTACCTTCAAGACATCATCCAAATGAAGAGAGTTGTAAAGATTCAATGTTGATCAAGACTAAGTCAAGAGTGAATCAAGTTGATCAACTCACAAAGCGTAGAAGAAGTACCTGTTGGAAATATGCCCTAGAGGCAATAATAAATTGATTATTATTATATTTCCTTGTTCATGATAATCGTTTATTATCCATGCTAGAATTGTATTGATAGGAAACTCAGATACATGTGTGGATACATAGACAACACCATGTCCCTAGTAAGCCTCTAGTTGACTAGCTCGTTGATCAATAGATGGTTACGGTTTCCTGACCATGGACATTGGATGTCGTTGATAACGGGATCACATCATTAGGATAATGATGTGATGGACAAGACCCAATCCTAAGCATAGCACTAGATCGTGTAGTTCGTATGCTAAAGCTTTTCTAATGTCAAGTATCAATTTCCTTAGACCATGAGATTGTGCAACTCCCGGATACCGTAGGAGTGCTTTGGGTGTGCCAAACGTCACAACGTAACTGGGTGGCTATAAAGGTACACTACAGGTATCTCCGAAAGTGTCTGTTGGGTTGGCACGAATCGAGACTGGGATTTGTCACTCCGTGTACGGAGAGGTATCTCTGGGCCCACTCGGTAGGACATCATCATAATGTGCACAATGTGATCAAGGAGTTGATCACGGGATGATGTGTTACGGAACGAGTAAAGAGACTTGCCGGTAACGAGATTGAACAAGGTATCGGGATACCAACGATCGAATCTTGGGCAAGTATCGTACCGCTAGACAAAGGGAATTGTATACGGGATTGATTAAGTCCTTGACATCGTGGTTCATCTGATGAGATCATCGTGGAACATGTGGGAGCCAACATGGGTATCCAGATCCCGCTGTTGGTTATTGACCGGAGAACGTCTCGGTCATGTCTGCATGTCTCCCGAACCCGTAGGGTCTACACACTTAAGGTTCGATGACGCTAGGGTTATAAAGGAAGTTTGTATGTGGTTACCGAATGTTGTTCAGAGTCCCGGATGAGATCCCGGACGTCACGAGGAGTTCCGGAATGGTCCGAGGGTAAAGATTTATATATGGAAGTCCTGTTTTGGTCACCGGAAAGGTTTCGGGGTTTATCGGTAATGTACCGGGACCACCGGAGGGGTCCGGGGGTCCACCGGGGGGGGGGCATGGGCCCCAGAGGCATACATGGGCCAAGTGTGAGAAGGCACCAGCCCCTAGGTGGGCTGGGGCGCTTCCCACTAAGGCCCATGCGCCTAGAAGGGGAGAGGGGGCAAACCCTAAGGGTAGATGGGCCCTAAGGCCCATACTCCCTGCGCTTCCCTCTCCTCCCCCCTTGTGGCCGCCACCCATAGATGGGTTTGGGGCTGCCGCCCCTCTAGGGGTGGGAACCCTAGAGGGGGCGCACCCTCCTCCCCTTCCCCTATATATATGAGGCCTAGGGGCTGCCCAATACACGCGATCTGATCTCTGCCTGTTGGTGCAGCCCTCCCTCTCTTTCTCCTCATATCTCGCGGTGCTTGGCGAAGCCCTGCAGGATTGCCACGCTCCTCCATCACCACCACGCCGTTGTGCTGCTGCTGGATGGAGTCTTCCTCAACCTCTCCCTCTCTCCTTGCTGGATCAAGGCATGGGAGACGTCACCGGGCTGTACGTGTGTTGAACGCGGAGGTGCCGTTCGTTCGGCACTAGGATCATCGGTGATTTGGATCACGACGAGTACGACTCCATCAACCCCGTTCTCTTGAACGCTTCCGCTTAGCGATCTACAAGGGTATGTAGATGCACTCTCCTTCCCCTCGTTGCTAGTTTCTCCATAGATAGATCTTGGTGACACGTAGGAAAATTTTGAATTTATGCTACGTTCCCCAACAGTACCGAGAGGGATCAAGTGATCCCATGGTATGGTAAGCATTGTCCATTACGCTTTGTGTACTAACCCATGGTCTACGTGAGAGTTCTTTGTGGGGTTAGGTATGTTTCCATGGTCTTGCGTCAAGAGGAAGATCTCATACAACCCATGGAGGATGACATCAAGTGGTGATCGTCATCAAGTTTGCAGTGTGCAAGTTCAAGTGGAGCAACTCGAAGAGTGGCTCACCCATAATGGAGTATGGGGGAGCAATCAAGCTTGAAGCTTGCCGTCCATTCTGGTGTCAATGGAATTTTGAAGATGTGCCAAAGAGTGGCTCACCCATAGTGGAGTATGGGGGAGCAATCAACTAGTCTTCATCGAGCCAACACAATCAAGAAAGGTGGTCCAACTTGAGGAAGTCAAGATCGTCATCATCTAGCTCAAGTGGACTATGTGCAAGGCAAAGTTTTGCCCTTGATAGGTTTTCTATTTTACCGGTCTCATAGTGGTAGTTGGGAGACCGGGTTGTAGGATCGATTGCCGTACTATCAAGGGGGGCTCTCTAGGGAGTAGCTTGATCGTATCATTAGTCGAGAGCTCAAACCATTGCATCCTTGCATCATCTTTCTTGGTTCTTGTTTGGTTCCATTTGTGAGTCTTAGAGCTTATGGTCATCTTGATGACAAGCTTGAGTTCATCGAAAACGGAGTTCGCATGCATCTTCTATGATGTTTTCGGTGTTGGAGGTTTTACTGGTCTTATCCAAGGAAGGGTTCTCACCATTTTATTATGGTCCTTTTCTCATTTGCTTCTTATTGATATTTCTCTCAAGATTGTGTTAGCCCTTGTCATTAGCTTTCCAACAAACTTGGTTTCATTGAATTCGGAGCTCGTATGCGAAAGTTGTGGCTGTTTTGATATTGCCTGTTTTACACAGAGAGGTTGTACCGCCCCATGGAGAGGTTGTACCGCTTGACCGGTACAACCGGTGTTTGGAGCAGTTGTACCGCTCCAGAATTGGTCCGGAGGTTGTACCGGTCATGTACCGCTCTACCACCGGACTGGTCTCTGTTGTGGTGCGGTTGTTGGGCGGTTGTAGGCCGGTTGTACCGCTTATTGCCTGTTACCGGTTGTACCGGTGCTCATAGAGGTTGTACCGCTCCTATGTTATTCTGTACATAACAGGCAGATTCGTGGGGACCTATTTAAGGGGGTCTTCTTCCCCAATGGCTCCCCATCTTTTGAGCTTGTTTTTGCCCCCATTGTTGACCTTCTTTGAGCTTGCTAACTCTCACTCCCTCCATGGATTCTTGCTAGTTTTTGAGGGAAAAGAAAGAGGAGATCTAGATCCACATTTCCACCAATCACTTTCTCCTCTATGTGAGGGGAACCCCTTGGATCTAGATCTTGGAGTTCTTGGTGTTCTCCTTCTTGTTCTTCCTCTCATTTTCCTCCCTAGCATTAGTTGCTCTGGTGGGATTTGAGAGAGAAGGACTTGGGCACTCCGTGTGCCCTTGCCATTGCATTTGGTGCATCGGTTTGAGTTCTCCACGGTGATACGTGGAAGTGAAGTTTGAGAAGCTTATTACTCTTGGGTGTTTGGGCACCCTAGAGCTTGTTCCTCTTGGGTGCCTTGACGCCCTAGACGGTTGGTGTTGTTCGGAGCTCAATCATTGTGGTGTAAAGCTCCGGGCAAGCGTTGGGGTCTCCAATTAGGTTGTGGAGATCGCCCTGAGCAATTTGACGGGTACCGGTGACCGCCCCCAAGGGTTGCCAAAGTGTACGGGTTCGGTGACCGCCCCCAAGGGTTGCCATTTGTACGGGTTCGGTGACCGCCCTCAAGGGTCCCTTAGTGGAATCACGACATCTTGCATTGTGCGAGGGCGTGAGGAGATTACGGTGGCCCTAGTGGCTTCTTGGGGAGCATTGTGCCTCCACGCCGCCCCAAACGGAGATTAGCATCCGCAAGGGTGTGAACTTTGGGATACATCATCGTCTCCTCATGCCTCGATTATCTCTTACCCGAGCTCTTTACTTATGCACTTTACTTTGTGATAGCCATATCGTTTCTTGTCATATATCTTGCTATCACATAGTTGCTTATCTTGCTTAGCATAAGTTGTTGGTGCACATAGGTGAGCCTAGTTGTTTTAGGTTTTGTGCTTGACAAATTAACCGCTAGGTTTATTCTGCATTTGTTCAAGCCTAAATCGTAATTATTTTAAAACGCCTATTCACCACCCCTCTAGGCGACATCCACGATCTTTCAAGTGTCGTAGCCGTGGCCGACCCACCGATTTGAGTCTGCTACGCCGCTGACTGCCCGCCTCCGCCGCCGGCGATTTGTGCCCGAAAACGCCGTCGCTGCCGCCTGTCCATCCATCCCTAACTCCATCGCGACCCCACGGCCTATCCCCGCCACTGCATGCGTCTTCTCTAGACATCATTAAAAGATTCTGTGCAGTGCAGTTTGAATTGGCTATTATGTTTTTGCATCAATTTTTTTTGAGAGGGCATCAATTTTGTCTAGTTGACAGTTTGCCACACCTTAATTTTTTTTCGTCCTCCGCCTCTGTGGATGGTGATGGGTTGGATGAGATGTATCATGTAATCGAGTTAGTTTTGTTAGGGTTTGATCCCTAGTATCCATTATGTTTTGAGATTGATGTTGCTATGACTTTGCTATGCTTAATGCTTGTCACTAGGGTCCGAATGCCATGATTTCAGATCTAAACCTATTATGTTTTCATCAATATATGATAGTTCTTGATCCTATCTTGCAAGTCTATAGTCACCTATTATGTGTTATGATTCGTTAACCCCGAAGTGACAATAATCAGGATACTTACCGGTGATGACCATAGTTTGAGGAGTTTATGTATTCAGTATGTGTTAATGCTTTGGTCCGGTACTCTATTAAAAGGAGTCCTTAATATCCCTTTGTTTCCACTAGGACCCCGCTGCGACGGGATGGTAGGACAAAAGATGTCATACAAGTTCTTTTCCATAAGCACGTATGACTATATTCAGAATACATGCCTACATTACATTGATGAACTGGAGCTAGTTCTGTGTCACCCTATGTTATGACCGTTACATGATCGATCGCATCCGGCATAATTCTCCATCACCGATCCAATGCCTACGAGCTTTTCCTATATTGTTCTTCGCTTATTTACTTTTCTGCTGCTACTGTTACAATCACTACAAAACCCCAAAATATTACTTTTGCTACCGTTACTTTTGCTATCGTTACCACTACTATCATATTACTTTGCTACTAAACACTTTGCTGCAGATATTAAGTTTCCAGGTGTGGTTGAATTAACAACTCAGCTGCTAATACTCGAGAATATTCTTTGGCTCCCCTTGTGTCGAATCAATAAATTTGGGTTGAATACTCTACCCTCGAAAACTGTTGCGATCCCCTATACTTGTGGGTTATCAAGACTATTTTCTGGCACCGTTGCCGGGGAGCATAGATCTATTCTTTGAGTCACTTGGGATTTATATCTACTTATCACTATGAAGAACTTGAAAGATCCAAGAACCAAGATTTATCCCTCAACTACGAGGGGAGGTAAGGAACTGCCATCTAGCTCTGCACTTGATTCACCTTCTGTTTTGAGTAAGCTTGCGACACCTACACCTTCTATTCATTCTGATATGTCGCATGTATTGATGATGCCACTTCTGCTTTGCATGATACTTATGATGAAACTACTTCTATGCATGATACTACTGTGCCACTTGGTGAATTTCTTGATGAACAACTTGCTAGGGCTAGAGAGAATGAAATTATTGAAACTGATAATATTGATGAAAGTGATGATGAAGATTCTCCCCCTATATATGAATTGCCTGTTGTTCCTGAGGGTTATGTTATGGATGAAGAAACTACTAGAGACTTTCTTGCTTGCAATGATGGAAGTGATCTAAAGAAATTATTAGCTAAGCTGAAAGAAAAATCTCTGAATGCTAGAATGAAATATGATCCTGCTTAAGCTACTTCACCTATTACTGATAAGGATTATGATTTCTCAGTTGATCCCGAGTTAATTACTTTGGTTGAATCTGATCCTTTCTATGGCTATGAATCTGAAACTGTTGTGACACATCTTACTAAATTAAATGGTATAGCTACCCTGGTTACTAATGATGAGAAAACTCGCTACTATTATATCCTTAAATTATTTCCGTTCTCATTAAAGGGTGATGCTAAGATATGGTTTAATTCTCTTGATCCTGGATGTGTGCGTAGTCCCCAGGATATGATTTACTACTTCTCTGCTAAATATTTCTCCGCTCATAAGAAACAAGCTGATTTAAGGGAAATATATAATTTTGTGCAAATTGAAGAAGAGAGTCTCCCACAAGCTTGGGGGAGGCTTCTCCAATTACTTAATGCTTTGCCTGATCATCCTCTCAAGAAAAATGAAATACTTGATATCTTTTATAATGGACTAACCGAAGCTTCCAGAGATTACCTAGATAGTTGTGCTGGTTGTGTTTTCAGAAAAAGAAATGTTGATCAAGCTGAAATTCTATTGAATAATATGTTGACTAATGAAAATAATTGGACACTTCCTGAACCAACTCCTAAGCCAACTCCGAAGAAAAGGGGTATTATATTTCTCAGTCCTGAAGATATGCAAGAGGCAAAGAAATCTATGAAAGAAAAGGGTATTAAAGCTGAAGATGTTAAGAATTTACCTCTTGTTGAAGAAATACATGGTCTTAATTCATCACCTATTGAAGAAACACATGGTCTCGGTAAACCGACACATGTAGTAAAGGTAAATTTTCTCTATAGATATGATAAAGCTGAAATCCCTCCTGCTAAGTTTGCTAGCCAATGTTTGGATGAATTTGATGACTTTATGGTTAAGCAAGAAAATTTCAATGCTTATGTTGGTAGACAATTGAAACGTAATGCTTATATGATTGAACACTTGAGTGATTATATAGATAATGTTAAAGGTGAACTTAAACTTATTAGTAAACACGCTTCTATGGTTACCACTCAAGTAGAACAAGTACTTAAAGCTCAGAATGATTTGCTCAATGAATTGAATAGTAAAAATAATGACTTTGTTGTTAGAGTTGCAACTAGAGGAGGTAAAGTGACTCAGGAACCTTTGTATCCTGAGGGGGGCACCCTAAGAGAATTGAGCAAGATTCTCAGAGAATTAATATTGATGCACCTAGTCCTTCTCAAAGGAAGAAAAAGAAAAATGATAGGACTTTGCATGCTTCTAGTGAACCTGTTATTGACACACCTGAGAATCCCAATAATATTTCTATCTCCGATGCTGAAACACAATCTGGTAATGAACATGAACCTAGTGATAATGTTAATGATGATTGATACGTCTTCATCGTATCTACTTTTCCAAACACTTTTGCCCTTGTTTTGGACTCTAACTTGCATGATTTGAATGGAACTAACTCGGACTGACGCTGTTTCTAGCAGAATTGTCATGGTGTTCTTTATATGTAGAAACAAAAGTTCTTGGAATGACCTGAAACTCCATGGAGCATATTTTGGAAGTAATAAAAAATACTGGCAAAAGATCAAGACCAGGGGGGCCCACACCCTAGCCACGAGGGTGGGGGGCGCGCCCCTACCTCGTGGGCCCTCTGGAGATCCTCCGACCTCAACTCCAAATCTATATATTCGTGTTCGGAGAGAAAAAAATCAAGGAGAAGGATTCATCGCGTTTTACGATACGGAGCCGCCGCCAAGCCCTAAAACCTCTCGGGAGGGCTGATCTGGAGTCCGTTCAGGGCTCCGGAGAGGGGAATCCGTCGCCGTCGTCATCATCAACCATCCTCCATCACCAATTTCATGATGCTCACCGCCGTGCGTGAGTAATTCCATCGTAGGCTTGCTGGGCGGTGATGGGTTGGATGAGATTTATCATGTAATCGAGTTAGTTTTGTTAGGGTTTGATCCCTAGTATCCATTATGTTCTGAGATTGATGTTGCTATGACTTTGCTATGCTTAATGCTTGTCACTAGGGCCCGAGTGCCATGATTTCAGATCTGAACCTATTATGTTTTCATGAATATATGTGAGTTCTTGATCCTATCTTGCAAGTCTATAGTCACCTACTATGTGTTATGATCTGGCAACCCCGAAGTGACAATAATTGGGACCACTCCCGGTGATGACCGTAGTTTGAGGAGTTCATGTATTCACTATATGTTAATGCTTTGGTCCGGTACTCTATTAAAAGGAGGCCTTAATATCCCTTAGTTACCGCTAGGACCCCGCTGCCACGGGAGGGTAGGACAAAAGATGTCATGCAAGTTCTTTTCCATAAGCACGTATGACTATATTCGGAATACATGCCTACATTACATTGATGAATTGGAGCTAGTTCTGTGTCACCCTAGGTTATGACTATTACATGATGAACCGCATCCGGCATAATTCTTTATCACCGATCCATTGCCTACGAGCTTTCCATATATTGTTCTTTGCTTATTCACTTTTCTGTTGCTATTGTTACAATCACTATAAAATACCAAAAACATTACTTTTGTTATCATCACCTTTGGCTACCGTTACCACTACTATCATATTACTTTGCTACTAAATACCTTGCTGCGGATATTAAGTTTCCAAGTGTGGTTGAATTGACAACTCAGCTGCTAATACTTGAGAATATTCTTTGGCCCCCCTTGTGTCGAATCAATAAAGGTTGAATACTCTACCCTCAAAAACTGTTGCGATCCCCTATACTTGTGGGTTATCAAGGCTATTTTCTGGCGCCGTTGCCGGGGAGCATAGCTCTATTCTTTGAGTCACTTGGGATTTATATCTACTTATCATTATGAAGAACTTGAAAGATCCAAGAACCAAGATTTATCCCTCAACTACGAGGGGAGGTAAGGAACTGCCATCTAGCTCTGCACTTGATTCACTTTCTGTTTTGAGTAAGCTTGCGACACCTAAACCTGCTTTTGCTATTCATTCTGATATATCGCATGTTATTGATGATGCCACTTTTGCTATGCATGATACTTATGATGAAACTACTTCTATGCTTGATACTACTGTTCCACTTGGTGAATTTCTAACTTGCTAGGGTTAGAGAGAATGAAATTATTGAAATTGATAATATTGATGAAAGTGATGATGAAGACTCTCCCCCTAATAAATATGAATTGCCTATTGTTCCTGAGGGTTATGTTATGGATGAAGAAGCTACTAGAGCTATTTTAGCTTGTAATGATAGAAGTGATCTTAAGAAGTTATTAGCTAAATGGAAGCAGCAATCTCTTAATGCTAGAATGAAACCTGACCCTGCTTTTGCTACTTCACCTATCTGTGTTACTGTATGAATTCTCTGTTGATCCTGATATAATTACTTTGGTTGAATCTGATCCTTTTTATGGCTATGAATCTGAAACTGTTGTGGCGCATCTTACTAAATTAAATGATATAGCCACCCTGTTCACTAATGATGAGAGAACTCGCTACTTTTATATCCTTAAAATATTTCCGTTCTCATTAAAGGGTGATGCTAAGATATGGTTTAATTCTCTTGATCCTGGTTGTGTGCATAGTCCCCAGGATATGATTTATTACTTCTCTGCTAAATATTTCCCTGCTCATAAGAAACTAGCTGCCTTAAGGGATATATATATAATTTTGTGCAAATTGAAGAAGAGAGTCTCCCACAAGCTTGGGGAGGCTTCTCCAATTACTTAATGCTTTGCATGATCATCCTCTTAAGAAAAATGAAATACTTGATATCTTTTATAATGGACTAACCGGTGCTTCCAGAGATTACCTGGATAGTTGTGCTGGTTCTGTTTTCAGGGAAAGAACACCGGACGAAGTTGAAATTCTATTAAAAATATGTTGACTAATGAAAATAATTGGACACTTCCTGAGCCTATTCCTAAACCAACTCCGAAGAAGAGAGGTGTTCTATTTCTCAGTCCTGAAGATATGCAAGAGGCAAAGAAATCCATGAAAGAAAAGGGTATTAAAGCTGAAGATGTTAAGAATTTACCTCCTATTGAAGAAATACATGGCCTTAATTTACCGCATGTCGAAGAAATGCATAATTTTAATCCATCTCCTATTGAATAAACACATGGTCTTGATAACCCGACATAGGTAGTAAAGGTAAATTCTCTCTATAGATATGAAAAAGCTGAAATCCCATTTACTAAGTTTGCTAGCCCATGCTTAGATGAGTTTGATAAATTTATGGTTAAGCAAGAAGACTTCAATGCTTATTTTGGTAGAGAATTAAAACGCAGTGCTGATATGCTTGAACACTTGGGTGATTATATGGCTAATGTCAAAGATGAACTTAAACTTATTAGTAAACATGCTTCTATGGTTACCACTCAAGTAGAACAAGTACTTAAAGCTCAAAATGATTTGCTCAATGAATTGAATAGTAAGAATAATGATTTTGCTGTTAGAGTGGCTAGTAGAACTGGTAAAATGACTCAGGAACCTTTCTATCCAAAAGGCCACCCTAAGAGAATTGAGCAAGATTCTCAGAGAAATAATATAGATGCACCTAGTCCTTCTAAAAGGAAGAAAAAGAAAAATGATAGGACTTTGCATGCTTCTAGTGAACCTATTGCTGAAACACCTGAGAATCCAAATGATATTTCTATTTCTGATGCTGAAACACAATCTGGTAATGAACCTAAAACTAGTGATAATGTTAATGATAATGTTCATGATGATGCTCAACCTAGCAATGATAATGATATAGAAATTGAACCTGCTGTTGATCTTGATAACCCACAGTCAAAGAATCAACGTTATGATAAGAGAGACTTTCTTGCTAGGAAGCATGGCAAAGAAAGAGAACCATGGGTTCAGAAACCCATGCCTTTTCCTCCCAAACCATCCAAGAAAAAGGATGATGAGGATTTTGAGCGCTTTGCTAAAATGATTAGACCTATCTTTTTGCGTATGCGATTAACTGATATGCTTAAAATGAATCCTTATGCTAAGTACATGAAAGATATTGTTACTAATAAAAGAAAGATACTGGAAGCTGAAATTTCCACCATGCTTGCTAATTATACTTTTAAGGATGGAATACCAAAGAAACTTGGAGATCCAGGAGTACCCACTATACCATGCTCCATTAAAAGAAACTATGTTAAAACTGCTTTATGTGATCTTGGAGCCGGTGTTAGTGTTATGTCTCTCTCTTTATATCGTAGACTTGATTTGAATAAGTTGACACCTACAGAAATATCTTTGCAAATGGCTGATAAATCAACCGTTATACCTATCGGTATTTGTGAGGATGTGCCTGTTGTGGTTGCAAATGTTACTATTTTAACGGACTTTGTTATTCTTGATATTCCCAAGGACGATAGTATGTCTATTATTCTTGGAAGACCCTTTTTGAATACTGTAGGGGCTGTTATTGATTGCAACAAAGGCAGTGTCACTTTTCATGTTAATGGTAATGAGCATACGGTACACTTTCCGAGGAAACAACCTCAAGTCCACAGTATCAATTCTATTGGAAAAATTCCATCGATTATTTTTTGGAGGTTTTGAATTTCCTCTTCCTAGTGTCAAGAAGAAATATGATATTCTTATTGTTGGGGATGTGCATATCCCCGTTGAGGTAACCTAGTGTTATTCGAAAATTCTCCGGTTTCATGTTATTCAGAATGAGTTTGTTAACAAGACTTGACCAACCTTGTTAATGGATTCCTTTTGATGATCATGAGATGGATGATGTTAGAAAACGCAACTCTCTGTACCCTCCTTTTACTTTCTGTTATTTATATTAAATAAAATAAAAATAGTATTTGCTGTCTGTTATCTAAATTATCCATTAATATAAAAATACCCTGAAAATAAAAGTTCTCCAAATGCCTTGAAATTTAAATATGATTTTTTTCTGGAATATTTGAGAATATTTGGCACTGAGAACACAGCAGGGGGTATCCACCTAGCCACGAGGGTGGAGGGCGCGCCCTACCCCCTGGGCGCGCCCCCTGCCTCGTGGGCCCATGGTGGCCCTCCTCCACTTATTCCTGCATCCACACACTCCTTCCTCCCACAAACACCATTATCCAGCTCAAACCCGAGTCCAAGCTCATTTTGCTGCCATTTTCGATCTCCTTGCTCAAAGCACCTCTCACAAAACTGCTTTGGGGGATTGTTCCTTGGTATGTGACTCCTCCAATGGTCCAATTAGTTTTTGTTCTAGTGCTTTATTCATTGCATATTTTTGCTGCCTAGGTGACCCTGTTCTTGAGCTTGCATGTCAAATTTATGTGGTTCCAAGTAGTTTTGATGCATGATATAGGCTCTAGGCACTTGTAGGAGTAGTTGCTATCAATTTTGTTGAGCTTGGCTCACTTTTATTTGAAGTTACTAAAAATTTCAGAAATTTTTCAGAGGGAGAAATATGCTTAGGAAAGTGTACCAAGGTGGTTCTTCAAGGAAGCAAGGACCCAGGCTTGCAATGCGTGATGCTGATGATGAGCCACCAAGGGACGCTCCAGTGCGGCCTTGTGAATGGCCTTCAGAGGACTTCATGGATCAAGCAGGAATTAAGGAAGAATTTAACGCATATTTGCGTAACGCTGATCTTGTGAGCTTCAAGGAAGAAAAATGCCGCCAGTACCACTATCTCACTAGTTCCTTTGTGAGGAGGCTTGAATTTTCATCTTCACGCAATTCTCAGACTGTCCTGTTTGATCTCTATGAAAATTCTTATACTATGGACTTAGAGGATTTTACCACTGCTTGCAAACTTCCACAATGGGGTAGTGCTAGTGAACCTCGCAAATCTGAATTTAGAGATTTTCTTGCTAATATAACTGTGGGCGAATCTAGAGATATAGCACAAGCTACCATAGGGAGCATTCACTTTCTTGCTATACATTATTTTGCTCTCTTCATAGGTAGGTGCATTAACGGTAAAGATGAAGCATGTCACATGTGTGTCCCTGACCTCAGTATTCTTAGGAGTGTTGTGTTAGGAGATAAATCTTATAATTTGGGAGCCATTGTTGCACGTAGGTTGCATCTTAATAGATTTAATGGAGATTTCTTTGGTGGAATTTATGCAACCCGCATAGCTAATTTTATTGGTATAACCATATGTGAAGATGATATTGAGTTGCCCCCTGCTTATTTGTATTATGAGGCTATGGTTCGTCATCAGTTTGTTGAGAGGAACGATTAGTTCCTCCAGTACCGACTAATTTTTGACAGACGACGCACCTATCACGTCGCTCTCCCTGCTTCTACTTTCTTTGACTTTCAGGCAAAAGGGAGATATTTTATAACCAGAGAGTAGGCGGTAAGAGTATAAGAGGAGAGCTGAGATAGCTCGCCTCCAAGCTGCAGCCCACGATGCAATGACTGCTGCATCTCAGTATGACCCCAACTACAACTTTGGATATCCGCCAGGCCATCCGTGGCATTAGACCAACTTAGGCCAAAAGCCTAAGCTTGGGGGAGTACGTATTTCTTACCGACATTACATTTATGTTCACACACTCATTGCTAGATGTCGGTGCTCATACTTTTTCATTGTAATATCCATGCTAGTTTATTTCCTTTTTATGCTTTCTTCTTGTGTGTTTAATAAACCTTAAGAAAAACAAAAAAATTAGTTGTAGCTTTTAGCTAGCTTTATTTTCTATGCTTGTAGTAGTAATTAAAAAGAAAACCCAAAAAGATTTCATGTTCTTCTTTTGCTTGTTGGGAGTTTTCCTGTGTAAATAGTTTTATTTCTTTTCTTTTCTTTGGGGGTCGATAGGAGAAGATCATAATTAAATTGTTGAAGTGGCTCTTATATGCATTATTGTTGATCTGACAAAAGAGCCCATATTGCCTTGTCTTCTCCTGTTTATTGAATGCTTGCAGATTCCAGCTTAGTCCAATGCACGTGCACTATTATTATTATCCACATCGTTCGGTCGTGCAAGTGAAAGTCAATTATGACGATATATGATGGACTGATTGAGATGAGAAAAGCTGGTATGAAATCGACCTCTCTTGTTTTTGTAAATATGATTAGTTCATCGTTCCTGATTCAGCCTATTATGAATAAACATGCTTGCAATGACAACTAGAGATCATAGTTTCTTGTGCCATGCTTAATTAGCTAGGAGCTTATAATGGTTTACCTTGCGTGCCAACATGCCATTAAAATGGTTGTGATGTAGTATGCTAGGGTGGTATCCTCTTTTGAACGATTCGAGTGGCTTGACTTGGCACATGTTCACGCATGTAGTTGAAACAAAATCAACATAGCCTTTACGATATTTATGTTCATGGTGCATTATATCCTACTCATGCTTGCATTCGGTGTTGATTAATTTTAATGCATGTTCATGACTGTTGTCGCTCTCTAGCTGGTCGCTCCCCAGTCCTTTTCTAGCCTTCACCTGTACTAAGTGGGAATACTGCTTGTGCATCCAACTCCATGAACCCCAAAGTTATTCCATATGAGTCCACCATACCTACCTATATACGGTATCTACCCGTCGTTCCAAGAAATTTGTATGTGCCAAACTCTAAACCTTCAAATAAACATTCTGTTTTGTATGCTCGAATAGCTCATGTATCAACTAGGGTTGTCAGTATCTTCCATGTTAGGCGGGTTATTCTCAAGAGGAGTGGACTCCGCTCCTCACTCACGAGAAAATGGCTGGTCACCGGGATGCCCAGTCCCATGCTTTATGCAAACTAAACCAAAATAATTGCAAACAAAACTCCCCCTAGGACTCTTGTTAGTTGGAGGCACTTATTGTTTCGAGCAAGCCATGGATTGATGCTTGTTGGTGGAGGGGGAGTATAAACTTTACCATTCTGTTTGGGAACCGCCTATAATGTGTGTAGCATGGAAGATATCGCCATCTCTTGGTTGTTATGTTGACAATGAAAGTATACCGCTCAACATATTATTCATCTCTATTTTAAAACCGAGCTCTGGCACCTCTACAAATCTCTGCTTCCCTCTGCGAAGGGCCTATCTATTTACTATAATATCCTTAAATTATTTCCGTTCTCATTAAAGGGTGATGCTAAGATATGGTTTAATTCTCTTGATCCTGGATGTGTGCGGAGTCCCCAGGATATGATTTACTACTTCTCTGCTAAATATTTCCCCGCTCATAAGAAACAAGCTGCTTTAAGGGAAATACATAATTTTGTGCAAATTGAAGAAGAGAGTCTCCCACAAGCTTGGGGGAGGCTTCTCCAATTACTTAATGCTTTGCCTGATCATCCTCTCAAGAAAAATGAAATACTTGATATCTTTTATAATGGACTAACCGAAGCTTCCAAAGATTACCTGGATAGTTGTGCTGGTTGTGTTTTCAGAAAAAAAATTGTTGATCAAGCTGAAATTCTATTGAATAATATGTTGACTAATGAAAATAATTGGACACTTCCTGAACCAACTCCTAAGCCAACTCCTAAGAAAAGGGGTATTCTATTTCTTAGTCCCGAAGATATGCAAGAGGCAAAGAAATCTATTAAAGAAAAGGGTATTAAAGCTGAAGATGTTAAGAATTTACCTCGTGTTGAAGAAATACATGGTCTTAATTCATCACCTATTGAAGAAACACACGGTCTCGGTAACCCGACACAGGTAGTAAAGGTAAATTTTCTCTATAGATATGATAAAGCTGAAATCCCTCCTGCTAAGTTTTGCTAGCCAATGTTTGGATGAATTTGATGACTTTATGGTTAAGCAAGAAGATTTCAATGCTTATGTTGGTAGACAATTGAAACATAATGCTTATATGATTGAACACTTGAGTGATTATATAGCTAATGTTAAAGGTGAACTTAAACTTATTAGTAAACATGCTTCTATCGTTACCACTCAAGTAGAACAAGTACTTAAAGCTCAGAATGATTTGCTCAATGAATTGAATAGTAAAAATAATGACTTTGCTGTTAGAGTTGCAACTAGAGGAGGTAAAGTGACTCAGGAACCTTTGTATCCTGAGGGGGCCACCCTAAGAGAATTGAGCAAGATTCTGAGAGAATTAGTATTGATGCACCTAGTCCTTCTAAAAGGAAGAAAAAGAAAAATGATAGGACTTTGCATGCTTCTAGTGAACCTGTTATTGACACACCTGAGAATCCCAATAATATTTCTATCTCCGATGCTGAAACACAATCTGGTAATGAACATGAACCTAGTGATAATGTTAATGATGATTGATACGTCTTCGTCGTATCTACTTTTCAAAACACTTTTTCCCTTGTTTTGGACTCTAACTTGCATGATTTGAATGGAAGTAACCCGAACTGACGCTGTTTTCAGCAGAATTGCCATGGTGTTATTTATGTGCAGAAACAAAAGTTCTCGGAATGACCTGAAACTCCATGGAGCGTATTTTTGGAAATAATAAAAAATACTGGCAAAAGATCAAGACCAGGGGGCCCACACCCTAGCCATGAGGGTGGGGGGCGCGCCTGCCCCCCTGGGCGCGCCCCCTACCTCGTGGGCCCTCTGGAGCTCCTCCGACCTCAACTCCAACTCTATATATTCGTGTTCGGAGACAAAAAATCAAGGAGAAGGATTCATCACGTCTTACGATACGGAGCCGCCGCCAAGCCCTAAAACCTCCCTGGAGGGCTGATCTGGAGTCCGTTCGGGGCTCCAGAGAGGGGAATCTGTCACCGTCGTCATCATCAACCATCCTCCATCACCAATTTCATGATGCTCACCGCCGTGCGTGAGTAATTCCATCGTAGGCTTGCTGGACGGTGATGGGTTGGATGAGATTTATCATGTAATTGAGTTAGTTTTGTTAGGGTTTGATCCCTAGTATCCATTATGTTCTGAGATTGATGTTGCTATGACTTTGCTATGCTTAATGCTTTTCACTAGGGCCCGAGTGCCATGATTTTATATCTGAACCTATTATGTTTTCATGAATATATGTGAGTTCTTGATCCTATCTTGCAAGTCTATAGTCACCTATTATGTGTTATGATCCGGCAACCCCGAAGTGACAATAATCGGGACCACTCCCGGTGATGACCGTAGTTTGAGGAGTTCATGTATTCACTATGTGTTAATGCTTTGGTCCGGTACTCTATTAAAAGGAGGCCTTAATATCCCTTAGTTTCCGCTAGGACCCCGCTGCCACGGGAGGGTAGGACAAAAGATGTCATGCAAGTTCTTTTCCATAAGCACGTAAGACTATATTCGGAATACATGCCTACATTACATTGATGAATTGGAGCTAGTTCTGTGTCACCCTAGGTTATGACTGTTACATGATGAACTGCATCCGGCATAATTCTCTATCATCGATCCATTGCCTATGAGCTTTCCATATATTGTTCTTCGCTTATTTACTTTTCCGTTGCTATTGTTACAATCACTACAAAATACCAAAAACATTACTTTTGTTATTATTACCTTTGGCTACCGTTACCACTACTATTATATTACTTTGCTACTAAATACCTTGTTGCAGATATTAAGTTTCCAGGTGTGGTTGAATTGACAACTCAGCTGCTAATACTTGAGAATATTCCTTGGCTTCCCTTGTGTCGAATCAATAAATTTGGGTTGAATACTCTACCCTCAAAACTGTTGCGATCCCCTATACTTGTGGGTTATCAAGACTACTTTCTGGCACCGTTGCCGCGGAGCATAGCTCTCACTACAAAAAAAGACACATCCGTGACATTGTGGACCGAACAATTTTTTTTCCTGTCATACATATGACACTTCTATGACGATAATTGTGACAAAACCCAGTATCATCATAGATGTGGTGGGCTCCTACTTCTATGACAAAAAATCATGACAGAAAATGGGCTTTTCGTCCTGGGCAGGCCGGAGACGCAGCTGCATGACATTCTTTGGGACGTCCATGACGGGAAAAACCGTGGTAGAAGCGAGGGGGAGGAAAATTTCGGGGAGTTCCCGGTTACGGTGGGAGGTCGGGGGCCGATCGATGCGCGTTTCTCTCGTACACGTACACGCGTGTGTGCGAGGCGTTGGCTCTAACTGAACCCAAGCGAGGCGTTGGGCTCTAACTGATCCCGAGCGATTGCACTGCAGGCTACGCGTTACTGAACCCGAGCGATCGATCGATGGTTGTTAACTGAACCCGATCGAGTGATTCCTTCGCTACTGCTGCTAACTGAAGCCGATCGATTGGATGAACAGTGAGCGTTGCGGGGAGGGGGGGTGGGTGAACAGTGAGCGGTGGCGTTGCCTCTGGATGAACAGGACCCCGTGGTGTGGTGGAGGGCTGGATGAACAGTAGACGGTGGAGGGGTGCCCGTGGAGGGGTGGTTGAACAGGACCCCGTGGTGTGGAGGGCTGGATGAACAGTAGACAGTGGAGGGGTGCCCGTGGAGGGATGATTGAACAGTAGCCGGTGGACTAGCGCGTGGTGGAGGCTGGATGAACAGGAGCCCGTGGAGGCTGGAGGAGGTCGATGGTAGCCCGTGGAGGCTGGAGGAGGTCGATGGTGGAGATGAACAGTATTCCGTGGAGTCCCGTTTTGTGGTACGCCACACCCCTCCCGATGAACAGGACCCCTATTTCGACCGTAGGAGGTCCATTTCATCCGTTTTGCGGTACGCCACACCCCTCCCGATCAACAGGACCCCCATTTCGACCGTAGGGGGTCCGTTTCCTCCGTTTTGCGATACGCCACACCCCTCCCGATCAACAGGACCCCGTTCCGAACGTAGGAGGTCCATTTCCTCCGTTTTGCGGTATGACAGGCCTCGTTTCCATCGCCTGTTCCGTCCAAGCCCTCCCGATGAACACGACCACGCATTCCGTTCCGACCCAGCCGGTTGGCTCCCATGCGTTCCGTTGCCTCCTGATGAACACGACACATTCCGTTGCCTCCCCTTGAACACGACGCATTCCGTTGCCTCCCCATGAACACGATGACAACGCTGTTTCTCCGTTCCGACCCAGCCATGTACACGAGCCCTGGCCGTACGTATGCGCGAGTAGGCGTTCAAGACCCCGCCCGTATGTACACATACGTGGCCGTATTTTCTTTCTTGCACCCTGGCCGCTGTACATACGTGTACATGCTACGTGCGCGCCTCTACTATGACACGTGCGCGCCTCTACATCCACCAGTATATATGTACGTACACGTTCGCGACCAGAATGACAACGCTATGTACGCTTCGACCAGGTGGGTCCCGACTGTCAGGCACTTCCTTGTGTGCGAAGATGTAGCTGGTGGGTCCCAGCAGTCAGGGGGAAACATTTTTTTCACGAAATATGGTGGCCCGTCCGGTGGGTCCCCGCTGTCAGGTGGAGGAATAATTATTTTGCACGTAATAAGGAGGCACTTCCTTGCTGCGGCCGTGGACCCAGCTGTCAGCCTCTCCACGTACAGTCCATGTCCGATGGAAGTCGTTCCTTGACCACATTAACCACGCCGCTCTGAGAGCACCAGGGCGGTGGACGACGGCGAGGCCTAGGAAGGGGGCGGAGCCGGGGAAGATGCGGCAGTGGATGCCCACGCGTAGAGGAGTACGAGGGTTCACTGGTTCGCTGCGGTGTGAGGCTGTCGTCGCCGCAGAATAACAGGGGGTGTGGGTGAGTAGAGGGATGGCCTGACCAGCGGTGGGAGTAGTAGGGGACGGTGAGGCCTCCGCCGCATCACAGCCGGCCATGGGAGGCAGGAGCATGAGGCACGACCGACGCTGGTTTGGGCGGCTGGAGCAAGAAGACCAGAGGTTGAAGAAGCACTACGGCCATTGGATGGACATCGTACGGTCATTAGAGCTAGAATCATGCATATTGACTAAGTTGACAAAGCCCTCCGTCCCCGTCAACTTAGTAGGCCCACAAGTCAGCCTGCCACTATACTAGGTCCCAGCTAACAGGGAGAGTATTCATTTTTTTGGTGCGTAATAAGGAGGCACTTCCTTGCGTGCGAAGATATAGCTGGTGGGTCCGAGCTGTCAATGGCGGTAACGTTTTTTTTTGCGAAATACAGAGGCTTTTTCGGTGGGTCCCTGATGTCAGGTGGAGGAATCATTATTTTGCGCGTAATAAGGAGGCATTTCCTTGCGTGCGGCCGTGGACCCAGCTGTCGGCCTCTCCACGTACAGTCCACTTCAGATGCATGTCGGTCGTTGACCACATTGACCAGGCCGCGCCGAGAGCACCAGGGCGGTGGACGACGGCGAGGCCTAGGAAGGGAACGACACGGAGGCAGGGAAGACTCGGCAGTTGTTTCCCACGCGAAGGGGAGTACGACTGTACGAGGGTTTACTGGTTCGTCTGCCGTCGTCGGAGAATAACAGCAGGTGTGGGTGAGTAGAGGGATGGCTAGGCCAGTGATGGGAGTATGGTGGGGCGGTGAGGCCTGTGCGGCAGCAGAGCCGGCCGTGGGGAGGAGGGAGCAGGCAGTCCCGCCGGCGCTTGTTTGAGTGGCTGGAGCAAGAAGAGCAGAGATTGAAGAAGCACGACGGCCGTTGGATGGCCATCCAACAGTCACTGCTTGTGTGTCAATCTTTTTTTAGGAAAGCCTCAAATCTGTGGAAAATAGCATACATCCCATCTGCCATTATTTCTAATAATTTACAGCCCATTTGCTAATTATTAAGGTTTTTTTGGAGCCCATATTATTTTTGTTAGCATTACAGCCCATATTGTGGCCACAGTTAAAAAATTATACGAAATTTTGCATATTTCGGTGCGGTCCGAACTATTTTTAATCTCGAAATTTCGACTCACATTCAAACTGATTTTAAAAATAAATATATATCAATATAAAATCCAACAAATTCTCCACGCATAAATATTAATGTAATTTAAAATCTCGAAATGAAAAAAAAGATATTTGAAACTAATTGCCGGTTTGATGTGTTTTAAAAATGTACAGCCCATTTCTCATTGCTGATGGGCCCTTTTCTCGGCTAGCCGAATGAAAGCGCTCCTCGTCTTGAGAGATTTGCAGCCCAACAGGCCTGACAAAGCGACTTACTTGGCAAATCACAAAAAAACTGGATTGTGGTCGTGGACCCAGCTGTCAGCCTCTCCACGTACAGTACTCTTCCGATGGAATGTCATTGACCACATTGACCACGCCGCGCCGAGAGCACCAAGGCGGTGGATGATGGCGAGGCCTAGGAAGGGGACGACGCGGAGCCGAGGAAGACGCGACAGTGGATGCCCACGCGGAGAGGAGTACGAGGGTTCACTGGTTCGGCTGCGGTGTGAGGCTGCCATCGCCGCAGGGGCTGGCTAGCGGTGGGAGTAGTAGGGGGCGATGAGGCCTCAACGGCAGCACAGCCGGCCACTGGAGGCAGGAGCAGGCGGTCTCCCCGGCGCTGGTTTGGGCGGCTGGTGCAAGAAGAGCAGCGATTGAAGAAGCAGCAGGACCGTTCGATTCAAATCCAACGGTTACTGCTGCCAGAATCATTTGTTGACTAAGTTAACAAGCCATGCGTACGCATCAGCTTAGTAGGCCCATAGGTCAGCCTCCCAACCGGTGCGCCCCAGATGTCGGTGGGAGGAATCATTTTTTCGCGTAATAAGGAGGCAGTTGATTGCGTACGGCCAGGCCAGCGGAGGGAGTAGGGTGGGCCGTGGAAGCCTGCGCGGCATCACAGCGGGCCACAAGAGGAGGGAGCAGGCAGTCCTGCCGGCGCTAGTTTAGGCGGCTGGAGCAGGAAGATCAGAGATTGAAGAAGCACGTCAGTCGTTGGATGGACATCCAATAGTCACTGCTGCTAGAATCGTGTGTTCACTGACAAAGCCTTGCGTAAACAACTCAGCCTCGAAATCTGTGGCGTGTACAGCCCATTTGCTATTATTTTTATAAATTTTTAGTCATTTTATAATTCATATGGAATTTATTGCAGCCCGTTTTCCATTTTTAGAATTGCTGGCCATTTTCTGTTCAGTACCAGGGTCAAAAAATTAACTAAATATGTGGGAAATTTTGAAAATTCGCAAATTTTTGCTGGGGAACGAAATATTTTTAATCCAAAAATTAATAGCCATACTAGAACAAATTTAAAAATAAATTAGTACTATGTCATTTTAAATCCAATGAAATACGTATAAGATATCAGTGAAGAACAAAAACAAAAAAAGAAACTTATATCCCATTTGCTATAAATTTTTTGGAATTTTCAACCCCTTTTGATATTACTTTTAACAGACATTGATCATACTCTTAAGCCAGGCCAGAATGCATCCCTCCTCGTCTTGAAAGATTTACAGCCCAGTAATTCTGAGAAAACAGATAGGCCTAGCTTGGGTATTCTTTAAAAAGAAATATTGGGCTACCTATTTTCCCAAAGAACTGGTGCATGAGCATTTAGCTTTGTTTATTTATTTACTTATTTATGTTTAGGGGACCATGATCATGTACCTGGGCCGGATTCATGCGAGAGCCTCCCTTCTACTTAATTATGGGCTTCTCTATTGGGCCTTCATCAGTGGGCTGCAAGTTATCAACAAGTGGAAAATGTGTTCCGTACGAAAAATAGTATGCGCTATGTACGGTACGGGGCACTAAAGGATCGAACCGTACAACGGCTTCAAAAACATTGTGTTTGTCGTTCTAACAACACATTTATTCAACCAACAGACGAAATATACTACTGATTGTACATAGAAAACAGCAGCAGCAGCAACCAGGGCTGGGGATGCAACAGAAGCAGTAAGCAGGCCAGAAGAGTGAAGACGCAACTCTCTCTTCCAAACCAAACATCAGCCATCATTGCAAAAGGGCTACCAAAAAAGAACAAGTGTATGCATCAAACTAAATAAAGATCCTACTACACCAAGTGTACGCATCTAACTAACTGGCTCAGTTAGACGTTACTATTTATTAAGCTGTGGAGATTGGCTGACGGCTTGAACCAGATGGGTGCCTGACGGGGGAAACTCCAGCCAGCAGGTCGAAGTCTGATACTTGCGACCCTCTCTCCTACTTTGGGCTGCAGAGCGTGGCGGCACATATCATGGTATAGTGCATGCAGAGACGCATGGTACACTGTGTACACACAGTTTTGCCTGATGAACGAAACCGCGCTGCCATCATGATCCTTGCCGTCGGTTATCTCCTGGTTAATCGGATAATTCAGTCCGACAAACAGAGAGCGTGTACCAAGGCTACTTACCAGCCTCCAGTCAAAAATTCCTGAAGGCCCAGAGAAGCTGGGATCCTGCTCAAAGACCTTGCAGTGACTGTGATTGTATTCCGCGAAACAACACGTCCGGTATGTGCGAACGATCATCAATCTTTCGCCGTCGTCTAATCGAGCCAGGAACCACCTGCAACTGCCATGCCGCTTTTCTTTGAAAGGTTCTGGGATTAGGAAGGGTAGGGACACCAGGCGGCCTACAACATCATATCAAGTTGGAGTCAAATAAAAAAGGGCTCTTGATTTAGTCAATTTTAAGAACAACATGTTATGAGCATGAATATTTTTTCAGCAAATGTTGACAGTAATATAAGCAAGCCATCATGATATCATAGGAAAGTAACATACTGCTATAACAACCGTTTGTAGTGATGACTGGAGTAGGCCAGCAATACGTCCAACCATAGAAGGAGTCGACAGCGTAAATGAAGCCCTTGTGTTCAATGGCATCAGAGAACCATGGAGGATGTATGATCCTGTGATGGACATGCAGATTTATCCACTTACCGCAGTGGCCTGTCAGATAGGCGAGACCGCAGTTGAAGAACGCAATTAGCCTGAAGTCTTTATAATTCGCAGATCTTGTGGGCACTTGACAGATTACAACCTTGAGCAAATCAAACTTGGTATCATGTTGGCTACTGTAAGATTCCGAGTATTCTGGGCCGCGGTGTCAAAGCAGTGCAATGTTAATCGAAGGAAGGGGGATCAATCGCCGGGTGTAGACCTCCATGAGCATCCAGCTGCCGCGACCGTCGACGAGCACCATCCAAGACGTGTTCATGCCGACCCTGTACATACCGTTAATGTAGTTGAGGCTGACGAGGATCGGATCGCAGTCAAGGGGGTTGGTGCTCGCCACCCTACGACCGTTATGATGCGTGACACGCCGTTTCTGAAGATCAGGTGGCATCAGCAAGCAAGGAGCTGGCTTAAAAAGCTCCGGCCTGAGGGCTTTGAGTAAACGGTACTGCCCCGAGCGGCATGGTACTGAGATTGTCCACACGCGAAACAATAAGCTTGATTACCTCTGTGGGGAGCGAATTCCAGCCACTCTTTTGGCGGATGCTGCTCGGTTCTGCCATTGTTAGTGCTTGGGTTTCGGACGACGGGGGAGGCGCCTTAGCGGGGATGGAAGATTGGACAAGATTATGTGCGGACAAAGATGGAGAAGCGAATATGTACTGCGGGAAGTGGACAGGTGATGATGACTACAACACGCCGCTTGACTTACGAGACACATACCAGCAGCGTAGGGTCATGTTGATGCCAGGCAACTTGCTTGAGTGATCACAGTACTGGTACTCCCTACAGTGCTATGCCCTAACTTGCTTGAGTAGAGTAGTAGAGTAGGACTCTACTCTACTATTAGCACCAGAGGAATAGTATATTCTAATCTAAAATAGTTACAAACTTCAATTCCCGAGCGTAGAATGACTACGAACCGTGCTCAAAGGCCATGTCTACGTGGTGTTTGGACATGGGCGACAACCTCAACGCCAACGGTGCTGCTCCTGTTGCACCGTATGTGTTTCTGTCCTTCCTGTTCGAAATCGTGGTAGAATTCATGATTTATTTTGTGCTTATTCGGATTAAATCTCGTAGTAACTTGCTCATATATTCAACTGGCGCAACGTCCCCTACAGCCACTCCCGTTTCATGGACGGCCTGGTTGATGCCTCCAAGGAGCCCTTCGTCCACTGCTATGAGTGCCCGATGCCATTTTGTGGTTCGCCGGCGGACATGGTGCATCACCTCACGGATGCGTGCAGCGGTCACTGCTGGCCCTTGGCGGAGAACATCAAGTACGAGAAGTGCTACCCGTTCACCATGCCAGAGTCGCTGGAGGATCACCGCCGCCTGCTAGTCTCAAAGGAGGACGGCAGCTTCTTCCTCTTGATCGTGGGCACCGGCGAGGCCCGCGCAGGCCGCTGCCCCGTCTCTGTAATGTGCGTCAGGGGCGACGCTGCTGACACTGACACTGACACGAGGCCGATGTACGGGTGCGTGGTCAGTGTTACTACCCCTCCGGGTCGCGATTTATCAAACTTTCCCTTTTACATACTTAATTAAGGACGCTAAAAATTCCTGAACATTCGGGATTTACCATTTGCGCCCCAAAACTAATGAGATCGCCTTACGAAACAAAAAATTATACTCCTCATAAAAGCCACGACGCTCGCAGGAGCGCTTGCGGCGCGCCACGAGTGCCCTGGTGCGCGGCCGTTTCCCAGCGCGCCGACACAACGCCTCTTCCTCAGCCTCGCAACTCGCGAGGTGCTGATTGGCGGCTTGCCGGCGGGCGAGCGCGATCTCACCGGTGTGGTGATCCGGCGCCAACAGGTACTCCTCCTCGCTGGAAGCGTGCACCCGGTCCACGTACCGCCAAGCGTAGATGAGGCGCTTGGGCCCGACTGCACTCAGGGCGTCGGCACGGGCGTCCTCCGCCACCCTCATGGCCCTCGCACGAGCCTTCTGCCAAAGAGCCAACTGCCTGACTCTCTCGGACGCGACATAGGCCTCCCAGGCAGTTGTTCCGTGGTGCGCTTCTCTTCCTCGGCCTTCTTCTCCACCTCTATTTTGGCGCGCTCCGCTGGAGGAAAAGCCTCCCACAAGGCGACATCCATTTCTTTCTAAAGCTCCTCAAGGCTGGGGGGGCTCGGTGGGCGGCGCGGCGTTCTCCTTGTAGCGGGGAGCCGACGCATCCTCCGATGCGCGTGTTGGCGAGATTGGGAACGCCGACGCGTCCACCTCGACGCGTCACGGTGAGGAGCGGAACACCGACGCGTCCTCCTCGACTAGTGGCGGCGAGGAACAGAACGGTGACGCGTCGCGGCGAGGAGCGGAACACCGACACATCCTCCTCGACTAGTGGCGGCGAGGAACGGAATGGCGACGCGTCGCATAGCGGCGAGGAGAGGAACATCGACGCGTCCTCCTCGACTAGTGGCGGTGAGGAACGGAACAGTGACGCGTGACCGTCCGCGCAGTGCAGTGAGGGGCTCCTAGGGCTTGGGAGGGGCGATGCCATGGTGGTCGATGTGAGAGGGAGGGGGAGGAGATAGCGATGAACGTGAACGCGAGGGGGAGGAGATAGCGATGTCGTGGGAGGCGCGGTATTTATAGCGAGCAATGGCACACCTACGTAAGATATGGACTGAGCTGCACTGATTTAACTGTAGGTCCAGTTGCGTCACTGACATGTGGGCCAGACCCCTGTTGGGCCCATATGTCAGTGACCCAATGCACCTGCAGTTAAGTAACAGCTACGTGGGCATATTTGTTGGAGTAAATTACGGGGGAGCGAAGGGGTGGAAATATTGCTGGTCACAACGGATTGGACGAGCATGGGGGGAGGAGAGTCATGCATGCAGATTTTTTCACACGGGCTTCCTGCAGGTATGGGGAACGGTGCATAATAAGTCATCTTGCATGCCGGGCTAGGTATAGTCTCAAGTCATTAAAAACATACACGCCCCACACATGTTCATAATTCAAGGTGCACTAAATTATTGCATGCGATGATTAAGGCTGTCCATAATGGTGGTATCTTAGCTGGTATCATGCACACGGGAATAGCAAACATGCTGATGTGGCAAAGAATTAAAGAAGAGAGGGGGGTTAGAGTAACTAGTGTTCATGCATGCATTGGTAAACACATTTTTTGTGGTAGCGTCTCTTGCATCGGGGGACTATGACAGGTCTGCTATGCGTGACCTGAAGATGAAAGCGTTGAGCATCTCGAAGTTGATCAACAATCTTCAATTGTCAAAGATTAGTCGTTCGGCCAATAAGGTGGCACACTTAATCGCTAAGCATAGCTTTGACAATAGATTAGATGTTATTCTTGTAAATAACGTACTGCCCTGTGTGGTGAATATTGTATCGAATGAGTGTACTGGTGTGGCTGGTTAATTAATATAAGGTGGTGTTCAAAAAAAGTATAAATTTTGTCAAACACTTTGCAAACGGTTGACGGGAGTAAAAAGGACCAGAGGGAGTATCATGCATGCGGAGTAGGCAAAAAAATTGCTTGTCTAAAAAGGCAAAAATGTTGCTCATTTATAGCCGGTCGAAGGCTCAAAGGGCGCGACCGCGCGAGGGAGGCGAAGGTCGTGGGAGGCGCGACGTTTGACGGAATTAAGTGAAGTTACATCCACGCGCCGGCATGGCGTGCGAACAGGCAGAAGCTATACCGTCAAGCCTACGATATGGGTCTAGTAGACATGACATCTAGTGGGTCCCGCATAGTTCTCGAGAACTCTTTGGGGGCTTGCAGCCGTTTATCCACCGGGCAAGCCAGCAACCCCATGCCGTTCGCACGCCCTACTCGTCCCCGTCTTCTACCTTACAACAGTTCGCTCCCAGTCGTCCCGTTCTTTCACATTAGTTCACTCCCAGTTTTTTTGCGGGGTACAACAGTTCAACTTCTCCTAACCCTCCTCCAAAATCCATGGCCTCCCAAATCTCCATGGTCGCCTCTGAGTACCATGTTAGTGTTGGGGAACGTAGTAATTTCAAAAAAAATCCTACGCACACGCAAGATCATGGTGATGCATAGCAACGAGAGGGGAGAGTATTGTCTACGTACCCTTGTAGACCGAAAGCGGAACCGTTAGCACAACGCGGTTGATGTAGTCGTACGTCTTCACGATCCGACCGATCAAGTACCGAACGTACGGCACCTCCGAGTTCAGCACACGTTCAAGCCAATGACGTCCCTCGAACTCCGATCCAGCCGAGTGTTGAGGGAGAGTTTCGTCAGCACGACGGCGTGGTGACGATGATGATGTTCTACCAACGCAGGGCTTTGCCTAAGCACCGCTATAGTATTATCGAGGTGGACTATCGTGGAGGGGGGCACCGCAGATGGCTAAAAGATCAAACGATCAATTGTTGTGTCCATGGGGTGCCCCCTGCCCCCGTATATAAAGGAGCAAGGGGGGGTGCGGCTGGCCTAGAAAGGGGCGCGCCAGGAGGAGTCCTACTCCTACCGGGAGTAGGACTCCCCCCTTTTCCTTGTTGGACTAGGAGAGAGAGGGGAAAGATGTGGAGGAGAAGAAGGAAGGGGGCGCCGCCCCCCTCTCCTTGTCCTATTCGGACTAGGGGGAGGGGGCGCGGCCCATACCCTGGCCGCCTCTCCTCTCTTTCCACCAAGGCCCACTAAGGCCCATTAAGTCCCCAGGGGGTTCCGGTAACCTCCCGGTACTCCGGTAAAATCCTGATTTCACCCGGAACACTTCCGATATCCCAACATAGGCTTCCAATATATCAATCTTCATGTCTCGACCATTTCAAAACTCCTCGTCATGTCCGTGATCACATCCAGGACTCCGAACAACCTTCGGCACATCAAAACATATAAACTCATAATATAACTGTCATCGAAACGTTAAGCGTGCGGACCCTACGGGTTCGAGAACTATGTAGACATGACCGAGACATGTCTCCGGTCAATAACCAATAGCGGAACCTGGATGTTCATATTGGCTCCCACATATTCTACGAAGATCTTTATCGGTCAGACCACATAACAACATACGCTGTTCCCTTTGTCATCGGTATGTTACTTCCCCGTGATTCGATCATCGGTATCTCAATACCTAGTTTCAATCTCGTTACCGGCAAGTCTGTTTACTCATTTCGTAATACATCATCCCACAACTAACTCATTAGTTGCAATGCTTGCAAGGCTTAAGTGATGTGCATTACCGAGAGGGCCCAGAGATACCTCTCCAACAATCGGAGTGACAAATCCTAATCTCGAAATACGCCAACCCAACAAGTACCTTCGGAGACACCTGTAGAGCACCTTTATAATCATCCAGTTACGTTGTGACGTTTGGTAGCACACAAAGTGTTCCTCCGGTAAACCTGAGTTGCATAATCTCATAGTCATAGGAACATGTACAAGTCATGAAGAAAGCAATAGCAACATACTAAACGATCAGGTGCTAAGCTAACGGAATGGGTCAAGTCAATCACATCATTCTCCTAATGATGTGATCCCGTTAATCAAATGACAACCCATGTCAATGGTTAGGAAACTTAACCATCTTTGATCAACGAGCTAGTCAAGTAGAGGCATACTAGTGACACTCTGTTTGTCTATGTATTCACACATGTATTATGTTTCCGGTTAATACAATTCTAGCATGAATAATAAACATTTATCATGATATAAGGAAATAAATAATAACTTTATTATTGCCTCTAGGGCATATTTCCTTCAGTCTCCCACTTGCACTAGAGTCAATAATCTAGATTACATAGTAATGATTCTAACACCCATGGAGCCTTGGTGCTGATCATGTTTTGCTCGTGGAAGAGGCTTAGTCAACGGGTCTACAACATTCAGATCCGTATGTATCTTGCAAATTTCTATATCTCCCACCTGGACTAAATCCCGGATGGAATTGAAGCGTCTCTTGATGTGCTTGGTTCTCTTGTGAAATCTGGATTCCTACGCCAAGGCAATTGCACCAGTATTGTCACAAAATATTTTCATTGGACCCGATGCACTAGGTATTACACCTAGATTGGATATGAACTCCTTCATCTAGACTCCTTCATTTGCTGCTTCCGAAGCAGCTATGTACTCCGCTTCACACGTAGATCCCGCCACAATGCTTTGTTTAGAACTGCACCAACTGACAGCTCCACCGTTCAATGTAAACACATATCCGGTTTGCGATTTAGAATTGTCCGGATTAGTGTCAAAGCTTGCATCAATGTAACCGTTTACGATGAGCTCTTTGTCACCTCCATAAACGAGAAACATATCCTTAGTCCTTTTCAGGTATTTCAGGATGTTCTTGACCGCTGTCCAGTGATCCACTCCTGGATTACTTTGGTACCTCCCTGCTAGACTTATAGCAAGGCACACATCAGGTCTGGTACACAACATTGCATACATGATAGAGCCTATGGCTGAAGCATAGGGAACGTCTTTCATTTTCTCTCTATCTTCTGCAGTGGTCGGGCATTGAGTCTTACTCAACTTCACACCTTGTAACACAGGCAAAAACCCTTTATTTTCTTGATCCATTTTGAACTTCTTCAAAACTTTGTCAAGGTATGTGCTTTGTGAAAGTCCAATTAAGCGTCTTGATCTATCTATATAGATCTTGATGCCCAATATATAAGCAGCTTCACCGAGGTCTTTCATTGAAAAACTCTTATTCAAGTATCCCTTTATGCTATCCAGAAATTCTATATCATTTCCAATCAATAATATGTCATCCACATATAATATTAGAAATGCTACAGAGCTCCCACTCACTTTCTTGTAAATACAGGCTTCTCCAAAAGTCTATATAAAACCAAATGCTTTGATCACACTATCAAAGCGTTTATTCCAACTCCGAGAGGCTTGCACCAGTCCATAAATGGATCGATGGAGCTTGCACACTTTGTTAGCTCCCTTTGGATCGACAAAACCTTCTGGTTGCATCATATACAACTCTTCTTCCAGAAATCCATTCAGGAATGCAGTTTTGACGTCCATTTGCCAAATTTCATAATCATAAAATGCGGCAATTGCTAACATGATTCGGACAGACTTAAGAATCGCTATGGGTGAGAAGGTCTCATCATAGTCAATCCCTTGAACTTGTCAAAAACCTTTTGCAACAAGTCGAGCTTTATAGACAGTAACATTACCGTCAGCGTCAGTCTTCTTCTTGAAGATCCATTTATTCTCAATTGCTTGCCGATCAACGGGCAAGTCAACCAAAGTCCACACTTTGTTCTCATACATGGATCCCATCTCATATTTCATGGCCTCAAGCCATTTCGCGGAATCTGGGCTCACCATCGCTTCTTCATAGTTTGTAGGTTCGTCATGGTCTAGTAACATAACTTCCAGAACATGATTACCGTACCACTCTGGTGCGGATCTTACTCTGGTTGACCTACGAGGTTCAGTAACAACTTGATCTAAAGTTTCATGATCATCATCATTTACTTCCTCACTAATTGGTGTAGGTGTCGCAGAAACCGGTTTCTGTGATGAACTACTTTCCAATAAGGGAGCAGGTACAGTTACCTCATCAAGTTCTACTTTCCTCCCACTTACTTCTTTCGAGAGAAACTCCTTCTCTAGAAAAACTCCGAATTTAGCAACAAAAGTCTTGCCTTCGCATCTGTGATAGAAGGTATACCCAAAAGTCTCCTTTGGGTATCCTATGAAGACACATTTCTCCAATTTGGGTTCGAGCTTATCAGGTTGAAGCTTTTTCACATAAGCATCGTAGCCCCAAACTTTTAGAAACGACAACTTTGGTTTCTTACCAAACCATAGTTCATAAGGCGTCGTCTCAACGGATTTCGATGGTGCCCTATTTAACGTGAATGTGGCCGTCTCTAAAGCATAACCCCAAAACGATAGCGGTAAATCAGTAAGAGACATCATAGATCGCACCATATCTAGTAAAGTACGATTACGACGTTCGGACACACCATTACACTGTGGTGTTCTGGGTGGCGTGAGTTGCGAAACTATTCCGCATTGCTTCAAATGAAGACTAAACTCATAACTCAAATATTCTCCTCCACGATCATATCGTAGAAACTTTATTTTCTTGTTACGATGATTTTCAACTTCACTATGAAATTCTTTAAACTTTTCAAATGTTTTAGACTTATGTTTCATTAAGTAGATATACCCATATCTGCTTAAATCATCTGCGAAGGTGAGAAAATAACGATATCCGCCACGAGTCTCAACATTCATCGGACCACATACATCTGTATGTATGATCTCCAACAAATATGTTGCTCTCTCCATAGTTCCGGAGAATGGCGTTTTAGTCATCTTGCCCATGAGGCACGGTTCATAAGTACTAAGTGATTCATAATCAAGTGGTTCCAAAAGTCCATCAGTATGGAGTTTCTTCATGCGCTTTACTCTGATATGACCTAAACGGCAGTGCCACAAATAAGTTGCACTATCATTATCAACTCTGCATCTTTTGGCTTCAATATTATGAATACGTGTATCACCACTATCAAGATTTAGTAAAAATAGACCACTCTTCAAGGGTGCATGACCATAAAAGATATTAATCATATAAATAGAACAACCATTATTCTCTGATTTAAATGAATAATCGTCTCGCATCAAACAAGATCCAGATATAATGTTCATGCTCAACGCTGGCACCAAATAACAATTATTTAGGTCTAATACTAATCCCGAAGGTAGATGTAGAGGTAGCGTGCCGACCGCGATCACATCAACTTTGGAACCATTTCCCACGCGCATCGTCACCTCGTCCTTAGCCAATCTTCACTTAATCCATAGCCCCTGTTTCGAGTTGCAAATATTAGCAACAGAACCAGTATCAAATACCCAGGTGCTACTGTGAGCATTAGTAAGGTACACATCAATAACATGTATATCACATATACCTTTGTTCACCTTGTCATCCTTCTTATCCGCCAAATACTTGGGGCAGTTCCGCTTCCAGTGACCAGTCTGCTTGCAGTAGAAGCACTCAGTCTCAGGCTTAGGTCCAGACTTGGGTTTCTTCTCCTGAGCAGCAACTTGCTTGCTGTTATTTTTGAAGTTCCCCTTCTTCTTCCCTTTGCCCTTTTTCTTGAAACTAGTGGTCTTATTGACCATCAACACTTGATGCTCCTTCTTGATTTCTACCTCCGCTGCCTTTAGCATTGTGAAGAGCTCGGGAATTGTCTTATCCATCCCTTGCATATTATAGTTCATCACGAAGCTCTTGTAGCTTGGTGGCAGCGATTGGAGAATTCTGTCAATGACGCTATCATCCAGAAGATTAACTCCCAGTTGAATCAAGTGATTGCAGTACCCAGACATCTTGAGTATATGCTCACTGACAGAACTATTCTCCTCCATCTTGCAGCTGTAGAACTTATTGGAGACTTCATATCTCTCAATCCGGGCATTCTTTTGAAATATTAACTTCAACTCCTGGAACATCTCATATGCTCCATGACGTTCAAAACGTCGTCGAAGTCCCGGTTCTAAGCCGTAAAGCATGGGACACTAAACTATCGAGTATTCATCAACACGTGTCTGCCCGGCATTCACAATGTCTGCAGTTGCTGCTGCAGGTGGTACACCTAGCGGTGCTTCCAGGACGTAATTCTTCTGAGAAGCAATGAGGATAATCCTCAAGTTACGGACCCAGTCCGTGTAATTGCTGCCATCATCTTTCAACTTCGCTTTCTCAAGGAACGCATTAAAATTTAACGGAACAACAGCACGGGCCATCTATATACAATCAACATAGATAAGCAAGATACTATCAGGTACTAAGTTCATGATAAATTTAAGTTCAATTAATCATATTATTTAAGAACTCCCACTTAGATAGACATCCCTCTAATCCTCTAAGTGATCACGTGATCCATATCAACTAAACCATGTCCGATCATCACGTGAGATGGAGTAGTTTCAATGGTGAACATCACTATGTTGATCATATCTACTATATGATTCATGCTCGACCTTTCGGTCTCCGTGTTCCGAGGCCATATCTGTTGTATGCTAGGCTTGTCAAGTTTAACCTGAGTATTCCGCGTGTGCAACTGTTTTGCACCCGTTGTATTTGAACGTAGAGCCTATCACACCCGATCATCACGTGGTGTCTCAGCACGAAGAACTTTCGCAACGGTGCATACTCAGGGAGAACACTTATACTTTGATAATTTAGTGAGGGATCATCTTATAATTCTACCGCCAATCAAAGCAAGATAAGATGCATAAAAGATAAACATCACATGCAATCAATATAAGTGATATGATATGGCCATCATCATCTTGTGCTTGTGATCTCCATCTCCGAAGCACCGTCATGATCACCATCGTCACCGGCGTGACACCTTGATCTCCATCGTAGCATCGTTGTTGTCTCGCCAATCTTATGCTTCCATGACTATCGCTACCGCTTAGTGATAAAGTAAAGCATTACAGGGCGATTGCATTGCATACAATAAAGGGACAACCATATGGCTCCTGCCAGTTGCCGATAACTCGGTTACAAAACATGATCATCTCATACAATAAAATTTAGCATCATGTCTTGACCATATCACATCACAACATGCCCTGCAAAAACAAGCTAGACGTCCTCTACTTTGTTGTTGCAAATTTTACATGGATGCTACAGGCTTAGCAAGAACCGTTCTTACCTACGCATCGAATCCACAACGATAGTTTGTCAAGTTGGTGTTGTTTTAACCTTCTCAAGGACCGAGCGTAGCCACACTCGGTTCAACTAAAGTTGTAGAAACTGACGCCCGCCAGCCACCTGTGTGCAAAGCTCGTCGGTAGAACCAGTCTCGCGTAAGCGTACGCGTAATGTCGGTCCGGGCCGCTTCATCCAACAATACCGCCGAACCAAAGTATGACATGCTGGTAAGTGATAACCCACAAGTATAGGGGATCGCAACAACTTTCGAGGGTAGAGTATTCAACCCAAATTTATTGATTCGACACAAGGGGAGCCAAAGAATATTCTCAAGTATTAGCAGCTGGGTTGTCAATTCAACCACACCTGGAAACTTAGTATCTGCAGCAAAGTGTTTAGTAGCAAAGTAATATGATAGTGGTGGTAGCAGCAACAAAAGTAAAGACAGCAAAAGTAATGTTTTTGGTATTTTGTAGTGATTGTAACAGTAGCATCGGGAAAGTAAATAAGCGTAAACCAGTATATGGAAAACTCGTAGGCACCGGATCAGTGATGGATAATTATTTCCGGACTATTTTGTAGTGATTGTAACAGTAGCAGCGGGAAAGTAAATAAGCGTAAACCAGTATATGGAAAACTCGTAGGCACCGGATCAGTGATGGATAATTATGCCGGATGCGGTTCATCATGTAACAGTCATAACATAGGGTGACACAGAACTAGCTCCAGTTCGTCAATGTAATGTAGGCATGTATTCCGTATATAGTCATACGTGCTTATGGAAAAGAACTTGCATGACATCTTTTGTCCTACCCTCCCGTGGCAGCGGGGTCCTATTGGAAACTAAGGGATATTAAGGCCTCCTTTTAATAGAGAACCGGAACAAAGCATTAACACATAGTGAATACATGAACTCCTCAAACTATGGTCATCACCGGGAGTGGTCCCGATTATTGTCACTTCGGGGTTGCCGGATCATAACACATAGTAGGTGACTATAGACTTGCAAGATAGGATCAAGAACTCACATATATTCATGAAAACATAATAGGTTCAGATTTGAAATCATGGCACTCGGGCCCTAGTGACAAGCATTAAGCATAGCAAAGTCATAGCAACATCAATCTCAGAACATAATGGATACTAGGGATCAAACCCTAACAAAACTAACTTGATTACATGATAAATCTCATCCAACCCATCACCGTCCAGCAAGCCTACGATGCAATTACTCACGCACGGCGGTGAGCATCATGAAATTGGTGATGGAGGATGGTTGATGATGACGACGGCGATGAATCCCCCTCTCCGGAGCCCCGAACGGACTCCAGATCAGCCCTCCCGAGAGGTTCTAGGGCTTGGCGGCGGCTCCATATCGTAAAACGCTATGATTTCTTCTCTCTGATTTTTTTCTCCCCGAAAGCAAATATATAGAGTTGGAGTTGGCATCGGGGGGTTTCCAGGGGCCCCACGAGGTAGGGGCGCGCCCTAGGGGGGGCCACCCTCGTGGAAAGGGTGTGGGCCCCCTGGTCTTCATATTTGGTGAGGATTTTTTATTGTTTTTTCTAAGGTATTCCGTGGAGTTTCAGGACTTTCCGAGAATATTTGCTTTCTGCACATAAAACAACACCAAGGTAATTCTGCTGAAAACAGCGTCAGTCCAGGTTAGTTCCATTCAAATCATACAAGTTAGAGTCCAAAACAAGGGCAAAAGTGTTTGGAAAAGTAGATACGACGGAGACGTATCAGTAAGCAGTATGACTTATATCGCCCACAACTCACTTGTGTTCTACTCGTGCATATGACATCTATGCATAAAACCTGGCTCTGATACCACTGTTGGGGAACGTAGTAATTTCAAAAAAAATCCTACGCACACGCAAGATCATGGTGATTCATAGCAACGAGAGGGGAGAGTTTTTTCCACGTACCCTCGTAGACCAAAAGCGGAAGCGTTAGCACAATGCGGTTGATGTAGTCATACGTCTTCACGATCCGACCGATCAAGTACCGAACGTATGGCACCTCCGAGTTCAGCACACATTCAGCCCGATGACGTCGCTCGAACTCCGATCCAACTGAGTGTTGAGGGAGAGTTTCGTCAGCACTACGGCATGGTGACGATGATGATGTTCTACCGACGCAAGGCTTCGCCTAACCACCGCTACAATATTATCGAGGTGGACTATCATGGAGGTGGGCACCGCACACGGCTAAAAGATCAAACGATCAATTGTTGTCTCCGTGGGGTGCCCCCCTGCCCCCGTATATAAAGGAGCAAAGGGGGGTGCGGCCGACTTAGAGAGGGGCGCGCCAGGAGGAGTCCTACTCCTACTGGGAGTAGGACTCCCCCCCTTTTCCTTGTTGGACTAGGGGAGAGAGGGGAAAGAGGTCGAGGAGAAGAAGGAAGGGGGGCGCCGCCCCCCTCTCCTTGTCCTATTCAGACTAGGGGGGAGGGGGCGCGGCCCATGCCCTTTCCGCCTCTCCTCTCTTTCCACCAAGGCCCACTAAGGCCCATTAAGTCCCCGGGGGGTTCCGGTAACCTCCCGGTACTCCGGTAAAATCCCGATTTCACCTGAAACACTTCCGATATCCAAACATAGGCTTCCAATATATTAATATTCATGTCTCAACCATTTTGAGACTCCTCGTCATGTCCGTGATCACATCCGGGACTCCGAGCAACCTTCGGTACATCAAAACATATAAACTCATAATATAACTGTCATCGAAACGTTAAGCGTGCGGACCCTACGGGTTCGAGAACTATGTAGACATGACCGAGACACGTCTCCGGTCAATAACCAATAGCGGAACCTGGATGTTCACATTGGCTCCCACATATTCTACGAAGATCTTTATCGGTCAGACCACATAACAACATACGTTGTTCCCTTTGTCATCGGTATGTTACTTTCCCGAGATTCGATCGTCGGTATCTCAATACCTAGTTTCAATCTCGTTACCGGCAAGTCTCTTTACTCGTTCCGTAATACATCATCCCGCAACTAACTCATTAGTTGAAATGCTTGCAAGGCTTAAGTGATGTGCATTACCGAGAGGGCCCAGAGATACCTCTCCGACAATCGGAGTGACAAATCCTAATCTCGAAATATGCCAACCCAACAAGTACCTTCTGAGACACCTATAGAGCACCTTTATAATCATACAGTTACGTTGTGACATTTGGTAGCACACAAAGTGTTCCTCCGGTAAATGGGAGTTGCATAATCTCATAGTCATAGGAACATGTATAAGTCATGATGAAAGCAATAGCAACATACTAAACGATTGGGTGCTAAGCTAACGGAATGGGTCAAGTCAATCACATCATTCTCCTAATGATGTGATCCCATTAATCAAATGACAACCCATGTCAATGGTTAGGAAACTTAACCATCTTTGATCAACGAGCTAGTCAAGTAGAGGCATACTAGTGACACTCTGTTTGTCTATGTATTCACACATGTATTATGTTTCCGGTTAATACAATTCTAGCATGAATAATAAACATTTATCATGATATAAGGAAATAAATAATAACTTTATTATTGCCTCTAGGGCATATTTCCTTCAGTTAGAGCCATCACCGGCATTAGTTCATCGTCGTCTACACACGTGGATCCGAGACGGTGAAAGCATGGCTTGCTCGCTTCCTACGCATGTTCAACAGTTCAACGGATGAGTGGGTCGCTGGGCTAGATGTTGAGTACACCACAGTTCTGGGACGAGAGAAGGATTTAAAGGACGAAGAGAGGAAGAAGCCCGCCGTGATCCAGGTTTGCGTACATAACATTTGCTTGGTCTACCACATATACCATGCCGACATTGAGTGCCAGGATTTTAAGAACTTCCTCAAGGACAAAAGAGTGAAATTCGTTATTGTAGGCTTTAAGAACGACAGGGATGTCCTGCGTCGGATAGGTCTCGTTGTAGGCCCACCCTTCGTTCTCCAGAAGGCAAGCCTGGTGTCCTCCTCTCAACCTTCAATGCTGACCCTGGTAGCAGCCATGATTGATCCTTCATACGCTAAACTGAAGAAACCTCATCACGAGTTTCATCATGCATGGGAGTCAAAGACATTAGATGAAGATCACATCCCGTATGCAGCAATGGATGCCTACCTTTGTTTAAATATCTACAAGGGTTGGATGAAGAAGCAGAGCCCAATGTCTGGTTCAAGAAAAGAAGCGTCGACGAAGAGGAAGAGGAAGAGGGACGAGGACGAAGTCGAGGACGTGGACTCAGACTCCGAGTAGGTGGCAGTGTCGTCGCTCATGCTGGTTCTACTGCAGTGTCAAACGGACTAGTTGCTTAGTTTATTTTCAAGGGTGTGTTGTGCCGAGGCCCCAGCAGAACTATGTTTATGTTCTTTCTCGTTATTTGAACTCTTTAGTACGTACAGTAGTACTAGTACTATGTCTTACTACTGTTCTTCTTGCAGTTGGTACTACTGCTTGTATCTTTGTATTCCTACTGTACTTAATACGTTCGTACTAGTAGTATAATTGGGGTCAATCGATTTGTGAAAGAAGTTCGACGGAGCGAAGGAAGAAGACGACAGAAGAGGTGGAAGAAGCCCTTCTAGCCATCCATGTTGCATCAAATGGCTCACATGAGTCAACTGACCCAAATTGCTCCTTTAGATTGCAGGATCCACGTGGCATTCAAGGTCTCGAAGGTAGATTCCGCATCCGCACCCGGTTTGCGGGCCGACGCGTTCGCGACCGGCTTCCGCCATGACAGCCACCATGCGTGCCTCCTCCGCACGGGCGGAGACGATAATGACATGCTAGTTCCTCCTCGCCGGCGTGCTGGAGCACGCGCTCGTCCTCCTCTTCGTACGTTGTGTGCATAGACGCGGCTCCACCAGCTGCTCGCGTGCTTGGCAGCGTGGCGGCATCGCGAGGAGGGACTACAGACGACGTGAGCGGGCGAGCCTTCGGCTTCATGTCACAGGGATGGCGGCAACATGGCGGTGATGGGCGAGAAATTGTTGGCCAGAGCAGGCGGGCGCCGGCATGCGCAACGGCGGCGCCGGCATATTGATGAGTGCGCGTGTGGGAGCTTACTTTAGTTTTATAATAAGGTTGGTCAAACTTAAAAGAAAACCGTACTAGTACACGTAAACATTAGACTTAGGCAGCGCTTTTATTAGTTAGTACCACAACCACGATACGGAATCCTGTGCAAGCGCGTGAACCGCGGCCGCGCGGTCGATCGAACGGTGCGTCACCGTGTCGCGCTCGAAGGACATCCACCAAACCTTTTTGTGTGTGTGAAAACAATCCTCAAATATTACTCAACTTTTTTTCCTGTGAAAGTTCTTGATGCTGCAATATTTCCATATATTTGAATTTAGCTCCAGTTCATGTTTATTTGGATTTGGACGTTTTAGGTGCGCCCTAGTTTTTTTTAATACTGATTTTGTGTGTGACTGAGAGAGAATGTGTGTATGTGTCCATATGTGTGTTGTGGCGGAAGGGCAATGTGGAGACGGTGTGCGTGTGATACAGACATAGAGAGGTGTGAATGTGCAAATGATCATGCATGAGTGAGACATAGACAGATGCCGATACGTTGTGTATACATGATAGAACGGTCTTCTAGTTTACTTGTGTGTGAGAGAGAGAGAGGGAGAGAGAGAGAGAGACAGAGAGAGGAGCATCCGTAACACAACAACCATCTCTCTCGATTCGTCCATCCCTCGCACGGTCGCATGCAACACATGCATCAACGCGCACATTTTGACACCCTCACCCGGCCCCTGCCCACCTCAAGGCCCGCACAATCTCTTCGTGAATACCCATTTCTCTCCTTAGGTTTGTTTTCTCTCAATATCTAACACACACAGAGAGAGAGAGAGAGACACGCAGCACAACACACACACACACTCCCCCGAGCACACAATTCATCCCCATCCAAGGTTATACGGCGACCACTCTCGCTTGTGCTTCTTTGCACCCCAACATGCACAACACCTCAATCTTCAAAGAGGGCATCGAGCAGACCGAAGACGGTGACCACATCGCGCTAGAGAATGCGGGGTCATTTGGAAGCAGGGTGATGTGACGACGGCTGACTGACTCCTCCCCCCACCCTCTCTCTCTCTCTTGCACAAAATTACCAATCCCTCTCTCCCCCACACAAAATTGTCAATCCCTCAACCCACGAGATCCTTCCCCTCTCGTCCATGTTTTTCCAGCTCTCTCATCAAACATGTTGTCTCTTCTCCTTCCACGTATACAGAATCCAGATGCACACGCATCTCATGTATATTACATGTATCCATCTTTCTCACAGACCTAACTTCTTCCTCTCTCTATCTCTCTCTCTGTCTCGTTAGGTTTGTCTCCTACTCTCTCGTCCACATACATACAATCTTTCCCGCCCTATCTGCTCCATCTTCAAAAGCTCTCTCTGCACGTTTCATTCACACATTGGGATATGTCAAAATGTTGCTTCTATAATGGCTGATGTAGAGTTATGGTTGTTTTTGTTGCATCCTACAAAGTAATAACTATGAAATGCATTTAGATTCTCATTTGACTGGGATTATGTGAGTTTGAGCATGTTCTGAAGTACTATAGACCTTGTATACATCTTGGGATTCGACAATGATTGTAACTATTGAATTGTATAGACCATTACATTCAAAGTCAATAGCCTAATATATTTATTTCACAATTTCAACAAATGATTAGTTCACTACAAACTAAGAAAACAAATGTGTACTCCCTCCATTTTTATTTAAGTCCGTGTATTAGCATTGGTCAAAGTCAAGTTTTGTAAACTCTCAGAAAACTTATAACAAAAAATATTAACATATACAATAACAAATAAATACCATTAGATTCATTATTGAATGTACTTCCACATCATACATATTTTTTATGGTAAATGTTTATATTTTTCTATAAACTTGGTCAAACATTAGGAAGTTTGACTTCGGTCAAACCTAATATGCAGAGTTTACTACTACTACTACTCGCTAGTTGCTTAGCCGAATCACTCAACACGCCACACGGGGAGTCTAGTGTCACAAAATTTTGAGGTCGGCGGGAAAATCTCCCGCGACCCTGATTCGAGCAGTGGGAAGTTACCATCATAGCCTTCGGAACAGGGCTACGGATGACGCTTGGTAGGGGGCTGTTTTCGTAACTTCAGGTTCACCCTACACAGCCAACCCCACCCCGGCACCCAGAGTAGTACACCTGAATACTCCCCATTTTCTATCCCCACCGCAAAATAGACTTCTCCACGGCACCGCAGCCTTCGTGATCCTCCCCTTTACATCGGCGCACTCGTCCACCGTAGCGCATCTGCCTCATCGATGACCTCGTACGCCGCACTGGAGCCGGTCCACCGTCGTCGTCGTACACGGAGCCTCTTCCTGGCATCGTCTTCCACTGTCTCAGATCTGCTTCCCGGAAGCCGATGCCAAGCGCAGAAGTACCACCGTCGTGGACAATGAACTGACTCCCGTTGCCGACCATGACTCACAGAGGCCGCCGCGACCATCGTTCTCCTCCTCGATTGGTAATGTGTGTATTGAATCACTTAGTAGTACATGTGCAGTTCCAATTTTGTTCATACATACCCTTCAAATTTCCTGGGTGCTATTGTTCCCGTAAAAGTAATAGATTATAGCCTCCATTGTCCAACAGAATATCAGCTTGTAATTGTGCGTCGCTCCTGTATCGCGCTGTGCTTGGGTAGATTTTTCATCTGCAACCAGTAGTGTGGCAAATGATGGAAAGGTTTTTAGAACTAGCAAGATGCCCATGCGTTGCACGCATCAAGATGCATTTGTATGAGTAGTTTATCTTGTGGGAGAAAAGGATGAACGAGGGAAGGCCTTATTTGCAAATCTGGAGAGGGGTATGGGTATCTTTTTGCAAAATTCCCATTTGTTTCCTTCCTATCTGTCAGATATAAATCGGACGGCCTATATTGCAAGAAAAAAAGTATAGAGAAAAAAAGTAGACATTAAAGGAAGTAGAGATAAATATTAAATATTAAATATTAAATAAATATAACAGTAGAGAAGAGAGTAGAGATAGCATGTTGAGATTTTTAAAGCGCCGCGCGTTGCGATTCTGTTGGAGATGCTCTAACATGACAGACGAGTGCTTTAATGTTGCCCACAAGATGCACGAGTATTACTAGTAGTATATTTTTCTTGCCATGTTGAGATTTTAAAACCACGAGTGCGAACATGCAGAGGAGCAATGAAGACCAAACATGGGATATTCGGGACATCTTCAAGGAGCGTGCCAAGTTAAAGAGGAGCTGCACCGAACCTGTAAAACGAGCTTTGGTAAGTAACACCCTTTCAATTACTTTCGTGTAGCCTCGTGTTCTTCGATGTGTATATGTTGTAGTTTCTGTTTCTCTTAAGCGTGGTGTTCTTCGATGTGTAATAAGAAGAGTCTTAATCGTCCTAATGCTTTCATTTTTAGCTTGATGTAGGAAGTGGGTGTTCTCACCTTGTAGTCTGTTTTTATTTTTATTTTCCTTTTGAATTCACTTCTCCGAGTTCTGTTTATCTGGCTTCTACTAAATGGATCTAGGTTGCTCTGAGTATTGATCTAAAAAAGAAGTAACTTCATGTCAGGATGCAGTTCCTGCGAGGAGGGAAGTATGGTCAACCTCGAGATCATGTTTCCAAAATGAGGTTGGATTACACACAAGGTGACAGTTCCCTAATGATGCTAGATTAGACACAAGGTGCAAATTCCCAGATGATGCTGGATTACACACAAGCCAGGTGGAGTCGTCAACTGTTCGTGTCCTCGTGGCATTAGTAAAGGCTGAAAGAAAGCATGCAACAACCCTTGAGAATGTAGCTGAGTTCCTGAAGAAGCGAAAAGAGCAATCAGATGCTCTCTTCACCCAAGCCAAAGAAGAGATGGAAGAAGCCAGAAATAAGCTAGCAGAGGCAGAGCAGGCTAGGCGTCTCCTGCTATCTAAAACGGTTGTCAATACAAAATTTCCTTCATAATAGCTAGGTTCAAATGTTTATCCAGTCAGCATGCCTGTTGTGATGTCCGTGCATCTATTGATGTGGCACAAAATGTTTTTTTTCGGGTCATGTAATAACAACAATTAGTTTCCAAACAATAACAGACGAAGCATTGGACATGGTATAATTCACGCGCAAGCCCGACATTCCAAGTTCAACTTCCACATCAAACTCATGTTCACAGATATCTGCACATTCATACATAATGTCCACAACCATGATTCACTTCAAAGCCAAAAAATGTGAGGAGAGTTATAAATAAAGAAAATCATCTACTAGTTCCTGCTACCAGTGCGAGCACAACAAGTCAAGACCATGCGTAAATTAATTATATTTTAGTCATTTTTTGTGTTCTAAAATGTCTGCCAACTCGCGGAAGGACGTGTTGCTGGCACACGCGCGGATTCAATGAAGGCAGACGGGGCAGTCTTAAGCTGGTTGCACGCGGCGAGGAGGCGTGCTCAGCCGGGCCTGCAACGAGTGCGTCCCTCTTGGCCGGCGCGCCGGTTCAATGCCTGCGCTATGAGAGGTCGCGTCCGTGTCAGAGCAATCACTCCCTCCAGTCATTTTTTGTTTGGGTATAACAAAATCTCGTTTTCCATTCACATTTTACAAGTAAAATTCGTGGACAAACTTTGACCCAAAGTACGATGGGGACTAGTAAACCAGAATGGAGGTAGTAGTTTTTTAATCAAAGAAGGGTTTCCCCTTCCGATTTTCATTACTGAAAACCAGCATCTAAATCTAAACCATAGTATTTGCCCTAGAACTACTAGGTTCAACATCTCGCAACATAAACCCATACAACCTCCATCGCAAAAAAAACCATACAACCATACGCCAAGGAGGTACGTAGTAGTATGAATTCCATTTTCGCTCTATACCAATCGTTCTAAAAACTACTTACTACTTATAACGCGCATTGAAAATCGGAACTCTTAACCCCGCTAAAAAATGATATTTTAAACGTGGCTACTCGATCTGTGGCAACTGGCGAGCCACCGCGCTCCAAGTCGTTCACCTGTGGTCCCGACCATCAACTCCTATGGATCAAATTATCACGCGAGCTGACTATTCCTACAAAGGTGCTCCACCACGTACCCGGTACCCGTGAATGCAGCAATCGTGCACCTAGGGTTTTAGGGTTTATTTGTTAACGTCTCCTTTACTTAACACTCATGTGTGCGAGACAGCGAGAGGCCGACTGCGTGCGTGCGCCTCTTCTCTTCGTATATGTACTCCACCGTTTGTCTGGTGTCCAAAAAATTATAATAACTACTAGCAATGTGCCAATGCGTTGCCACACGATCAAAGTAGATTAATACATATTCACCGATTTGATAGAAAAAAGTCTAGTTTTGAAATACATATATCACTAAAAATATGTTATGTTTCACTCAAAATATATTCCTTTGGCGGTTTTGATGAGATAAGGGAGGAATGTTGTTGGTTTCAAGATTCGAGAAGTGGTATATGTCTAATTTCTACTCTTACTAGAAAGATGCCCGTGCGTTGCACGGAACATCAAGATCTTGTGGGAGAAAAGGATTGACGAGGGAAGGCCTTATCTGCAAATGTGGTGAAGAGTGCGGGTAAATTGCCATATTTTCCTTCCTATCCGTCAGATATAAATCGGACGACCTACATTGCAGGATGGCAGGCCCACCATCATCACCAACTCTATTTTTTATCCCTACTCTTATAAAAAGCATTGTCGGTGATGATCGTGTGCCTGCCATCCTGCAATATAAGCCGTCCGATCTATATCTGACGGATAGGAAGGAAACTATGGCAATTTTGCAAAAAGATACCCACACCCCTCTCCACATTTGCAAATAAGGCCTTCCCTCGTTCATCCTTTTCCCCCACATGATAAACTACTCATACAAATGCATCTTGATGTTCCGTGCAACGCATGGGCATCTTGATAGTTGTTGCAAAAATCCCATGTGTGTGTGAGAGAGAGGGAGAGTGGAGGAGGACAGAGTGCATGTGTGACAAAGACACAAGGAGTGTGTGTGCGATAGGTATCAGCTTAAAATGAGGCGATAGTGTGTGTGTGCACGATCGAGAGGTTGTGTCTCAAGAAGGGAAGAAAAATCTACATAGATACAAGGAGCGAGAGAGAGACATGTATGCGATGGTGGAAGCACGAGTGTGCGGGTGTATAAACCTATCTAGAGGCTAGCTAGTCGATAAATGTTTGTGAGAGAAATACGAGTCGGGGTGCGAAAGCGAGAGTTTTGTGTGAGAGAGAGAGACGGTAGTCAGGAAGGGGAGTGGAAGCAGGAGTTGTGTGTGTGTCTGTGTGAGAGAGAGAGGAGACGATAGTCGGGGTTGTCTAATCGGTAAAAAAATGAATAATGTCAGTCTGGGATGGAGACGAAAAGGAGACCGCAAAAAATGTTGTGTCTAGAGGAGAGAGAGAGAGAGTAATTTTAGTGGTATGAGTCATATGTAGAGACATATAGGGTGTGTGAGAGAATCCCATAGAGAGAAAGACAAAGTGAAAGACGAGTGGAGACTGTGTGTGTGGTGGTGAAAAAGAAAGCTTAGGTACCGAGTGATACCAGAGAACAGTAGAGACGTGAGAGATAATGAAAACTGTGTAATGTATAATGATAGGGAGAGTGTGACACTTCTCAAGGGAGACGTCGAGAGACCATTTTTGCGAGGATAGGAGAAACATGAAGTGAGCGTGTGGGTGAGCTGGAGAAAAGTGAGTGATAGCTACCTGAAGGAGCATGCATGCGAGAGAGATGGGTGTGAAAGGAGTGAACAGAAAAGGGATTCAAATATTTGAATTCGAGATGATGATACATGTAATCCATACTCGAACCAAAATTGATCTATCAAACATGCATACTCATATGAATTCACGCACATCTATGTTATTTAATATGTAGATATTACTGATCCATACATTTTAGTACAACATAATTTGGTTAAATTTTTTCGAATTCAACCTTAAGATTTCGAGATCGTTGTATTTGTAAATCATATTATACATATAAAGGAGCAGAATTCTTTGTTGTCCTTTTGAAAGTATATATAAAAAAATGATGTATATAGAATGTAATTCCAATTGAAAATGGACCCCCCCCCCCGAAAAAATAGAATACAAACGGGATTCGAATTGAGTTGGCACGGTAAACGTGCACTCTGCAAAATTTGAACGAAGCGGGGAAAGTCGCAGTAACCGCCCGAAACCAAAATCTGCGAGATGGAAATCACTACTGCCTATCCCTGCCACGCAAAGCCTATCTGCTGGATTTCTATATGTTTCGATAGGGGTAGGTTTGTAATTTCACCCAAATGTGACGTAACCGCCTCTCACCCGGATTCATACACGGTGGGCGCCAAAACACAGTGTGTCCTCGGCCGAAATCGACTCCCTCCCCAATTCATATTCATACACGGTGGGCGCCAAAAACAAACTCTCGTCGACAAATATTCGGTGTATGCGAGATTACCATCCTATCCCCAACCGACTAATGTTGCTGTGATGTGGTAGAAATTTGAAACGGGAGCTAAGTTTGTAAATTTCCTCGCATTTGAGACAAGCGCGCCCTGAATACATGGTTCCCCCTTCCTCTCTACCTCCCTTTTCCCCATTCATACTCCGTGGGCACCAAAACACCCTCTCCACCCCACCCTCCTTCGTCCGCCACCGTCCGCCACCCCATCCACCACCGTCCTCCTCCACCATGCCGGAGCTGATACCCCGGCACCGCCGTCCATTACAAGAGATCGACCTCTCTCATCCACGGCTTCGGACCGGGATCCTTGCATCCCGTCCTCTCGCTTCATCCCCGTCGTCGTCCACCTTGCCGGTGCTGCTCCTACGACCGTCTCGTCCACCGCGCCCCACCGGCACCGTCTACCCTCTTAGATCTGCTTCCACGCCTCCGACAGCCATCGCTACCGCAGCACCGTCAAATTCTCAGCAGATGCGTACACGGCGCCACACCAGAGGCAGAACTCTTTCGTATCCGCTCAACTTATTTATCGCAGCAAGAAAATAGATCGCCACTGCTTTACTCTGATTTCTTGTCTTGGTTGCGAAGTTGCCTTTGTACGGTTTGCACGTTCAGATCCGCCATGGCACGCTCAACACTATACTCCCAATGCTTATGGTTTTCCCCTTTTATATTCCACACTAGTTAAATCACAGTAGACTAAATTTCAAAATTGGGTCAGTCGATTTTTCAGAGCTCGCCGGAGTTCGCCGGTGCGATCGAAGGGGCTCGGGTGGTTGTGGGCCCTTGCTGGATGAAGAAAACTCGACGCGGGTGGGGGTTGGGGCGGGGCGGGGTGGGGTTGCGGAGGAACACAGGCGGTGGGGGCCGGTGGTCCGGCCGGCAGCCCGTGCGGTGTTCTCTATGGGAAGAATCAGGGACGAGGAAGAAGAAGGGTTAGGAGACGTAGGATCTTCATCCAACCGCCTGAAATGGTCGAGAGACAGCAGGGAGTTGCATTCTTAATGCGCTCTGGTTCATCATGTGTGGGCACTACGCAACCAACATTTTATTATCCAAAATCTGCTTGCTCTTCTTTACCATGTTCCTCTTCCGTTCTTCTTTAATATGTAATCTCTACGTTCCTAAATATCCAAAATCTGCTTGCTACCTCTTTTAGCACTGCGTTGGTTTTCCCCGAAGAGGAAGGGATGATGCAGCAAAGTAGCGTAAGTATTTCCCTCAGTTTTTGAGAACCAAGGTATCAATCCAGTAGGAGGCTACGCGCGAGTCCCTCGTATCTGCACAAAACAAATAAATCCTCGCAACCAACGCAAATAGGGGTTGTCAATCCCTATAGGGCCACTTACGAGAGTGAGATCTGATAGATATGATAAGATAACATTTTTGGTATTTTTATGATAAAGATGCAAAGTAAAATAAAGGCAAAGTAAATAGCAAAGTAAATAACTAAGTAGTAGGAGATTGATATGATAAAGATAGACCCGAGGGCCATAGGTTTCACTAGTGGCTTCTCTCGAGAGCATAAGTATTCTACGGTGGGTGAACAAATTACTGTTGAGCAATTGACAGAATTGAGCATAGTTATGAGAATATCTAGGTATGATCATGTATATAGGCATCACGTCCGAGACAAGTAGACCGACTCATGCCTGCATCTACTACTATTACTCCACTCATCGACCGCTATCCAGCATGCATCCAGAGTATTAAGTTAAAAACAGAGTAACGCCTTAAGCAAGATGACATGATGTAGAGGGATAGACTCATGCAATATGAAGAAAACCCCATCTTGTTATCCTCGATGGCAACAATACAATACGTGCCTTGCTGCCCTTACTGTCACCGGGAAAGGACACCACAAGATTGAACCCAAAGCTAAGCACTTCTCCCATTGCAAGAAAGATCAATCTAGTAGGCCAAACCAAACTGATAATTCGAAGAGACTTGCAAAGATAACCAATCATACATAAAAGAATTCAGAGAAGATTCAAATATTATTCGTAGATAGACTTGATCATAAACCCACAATTCATCGGTCTCAACAAACACACCGCAAAAAGAAGATTACATCGAATAGATCTCCACAAGAGAGGGGGAGCACATTGTATTGAGATCCAAAAAGAGAGAAGAAGCCATCTAGCTACTAACTATGGACCCGTAGGTCTGAGGTAAACTACTCACACTTCATCGGAGGGGCTATGGTGTTGATGTAGAAGCCCTCCGTGATCGATGCCCCCTCCGGCGAAGCTCCGAAACAGGCCCCAAGATGGGATCTCGTGGATACAGAAAGTTACGGCAGTGGAATTAGGGTTTTGGCTCCGTCTCTGATCGTTTGGGGGTACGTGGGTATATATAGGAGGAAGAAGTACGTCGGTGGAGCAATAGGGGGCCCATGAGGGTGGAGGGCGCCCCCCTACCTCGTGGCCTCCTGTTACGTGTCTTGACGTAGGGTTCAATTCTCTTGAGTTGTATTCGATGAGAAAATCATGTTCCCGAAGGTTTCATTCCGTTTGGACTCTGTTTGATATTCCTTTTCTTCGAAACCCTAAAACGGGCAAAAAGCAACAATTCTAGGCTGGGCCTCCGGTTAATAGGTTAGTCCCAAAAATAATATAAAAGTGGATAATAAAGCCCAATAATGTCCAAAACAGTAGATAATATAGCATGGAGCAATCAAAAATTATAGATACGTTGGAGACGTATCAAGCATCCCCCAGCTTAATTCCTGCTAGTCCTCGAGTAGGTAAATGATAAAAACAGAATTTTTGATGCGGAGTGCTACTTGGCATAATTTTAATGTAATTCTTCTTAATTGTGGTATGAATATTCAGATCCGAAAGATTCAAGACAAAAGTTCATATTGACATAAAAATAATAATACTTCAAGCATACTAACTAAGCAATTATGTCTTCTCAAAATAACATGGCCAAAGAAAGTTCATCCCTACAAAATCATATGGTTTAGTCATGTTTCATTTTCGTCACACAAGAATGCTATCATCATGCACAACCCCGATGATAAGCCAAGCAATTTTTTCATACTTTAATAATCTCAAACCTATAAACTTTCACGCAATATATGAGCGCGAGCCATCGACATAGCACTATAGGTGGAATAAAATATAATGAGGGGGGTTATGTGGAGAAGACAACAAAGGAGGAAGTCTCGCATCAACGAGGCTAATCAATGGGCTATGGAGATGCCCACCGATTGATGTTAATGCAAGGAGTAGGGATTGCCATGGAACGGATGCACCAGAGCTATAAATGTATGAAAGCTCAACAAAAGAAACTAGTGGGTGTGCATCCAACTTGCTTGCTCACGAAGACCTAGGGCACTTGAGGAGGCCCATTGTTGGAATATACAAGCCAAGTTCTATAATGAAAAATTCCCACTAGTATATGAAAGTGATAACATGAGAGACTCTCTACTATGAGATCATGGTGCTACTTTGAAGCACAAGTGTGGCAAAGGATAGTAACATTGTCCCTTCTCTCTTTTTCTCTCGTTTTTTTTCTTCTCTTTTTTTGGGCCTTTTCTTTTTTGTGGCCTTTCTCTTTTTTTGGCCTTTTTTATATTCCTCACTTGGAACAATGCTCTAGAAAATGATGATCATCACACTTCTATTTATTTACAACTCAATGATTACAACTCGATACTAGAACAAAAGATGACTCTATATGAATTCCTCCGGCGGTGTATCGGGATATGCAATGAACCAAGAGTGACGTGTATGAAAGAATTATGAACGGTGGCTTTGCCACAAATACTATGTCAACTACATGACCATGCTAAGCAATATGACAATGATGAATGTGTCATGATGAACGGAATGATGGAAAGTTGCATGGCAATATATCTCGGAATGGCTATGGAAATGCCATAATAGGTAGGTATGGTGGCTGTTTTGAGGAAGATATAAGGAGGTTTATGTGTGAAAGAGCGTATCATATCACGGGGTTTGGATGCACCGGCGAAGTTTGCACCAACTCTCAATGTGAGAAAGGGCAATGCATGGTACCGAAGAGGCTAGCAAGGATGGAAGGGTGAGAGTGTGTATAATCCATGGACTCAACATTAGTCATAAAGAACTCACATACTTATTGCAAAAATCTACAAGTCATCAAAAACCTCGGAACTATGCGCATGCTCCTAGGGGGATAGATTGGTAGGAAAAGACCATCGCTCGTCCCCGACCGCCACTCATAAGGAAGACAATCAAATAACACATCATGCTTCAAATTTGTTGCATAACGTTTACCATACGTGCATGCTACGGGACTTGCAAACCTCAACACAAGTATTTCTCAATTTCACAACTACTCAACTAGCACGACTTTGATATTATTACCTCCATGTCTCAAAACAATCATCAAGCATCAAACTTCTCTTAGTATTCAACACACTCATAAGAAAGTTTCATTATTAATCTTGCATACCAAGCATATTAGGATTTTAAGCAAATTACCAAGCTATTAAGACTCTCAAAATAATCTAAGTGAAGCATGAGAGATCAATAGTTTCTATAAAACAAATCCACCACCGTGCTCTAAAAGATATAAGTGAAGCACTAGAGCAAAAAAATTATATAACTCAAAAGATATAAGTGAAGCACATAGAGTATTCTAACAAATTGAAAATCATGTATGGCTCTCTCAAAAGGTGTGTGCAGCAAGGATGATTGTGGTAAACTAACAAGCAAAGACTCAAATAATACAAGAAACTCCAAGCAAAACACATATCATGTGGCGAATAAAAGTATAGCTCCAAGTAAAGTTACCGATAGAAGTAGACGAAAGAGGGGATGCCTTCCAGGGCATCCCCAAGCTTTGGCCTTTAGGTGTACTTAGATTATCTTGGGGGTGCCATGGGCATCCCCAATCTTAGGCTCTTTCCACTCCTTGTTCCATAATCCATCAAATCTTTACCCAAAACTTGAAAACTTCACAACACAAAACTTAAAGTAGAAAATCTCGTGAGCTCCGTTAGCGAAAGAAAACAAAAGACCACTTCAAGGTACTGTAATGAACTCATTATTTATTTATATGGGTGTTATACCTACTGTATTCCAACTTCTCTATGGTTCATAAACTATTTTACTAGCCATAGATTCATCAAAAATAAGCAAACAACACACGAAAAACAGAATCTGTCAAAAACAGAACAGTCTGTAGTAATCTGTAGCTAGCGCAAGATCTGGAACACCAAAAATTCTAAAATAAATTTCTGGACGTGAGGAATTTATCTATTAATCAGCTGCAAAACGAACTAACTAAATAGCACTTTCCAAATAAAAATGACAGCAATTCTCGTAAGCGCTAAAGTTTCTGTATTTTACAGCAAGTTCAACAAGACTTTCCCCAATTCTTCCCAACGGTTCTACTTGGCACAAACACTAATTAAACACAAAAAACACAACCAAAACAGAGGCTAGATAATTTATTTATTACTAAACAGGATAAACAAGCAAGGAATAAAAATAAAATTGGGTTGCCTCCCAACAAGCGCTATCGTTTAATGCCCCTAGCTAGGCATAACAAGCACGAATAGATCTAGGTATTGCCATCTTTGGTAGGCAATTCTTCAATGAGGCATCCACCATATTTAGGAATTTCTTTATTTTTATTAATTATCAAGCTTTTAGGCACAAGATCGAAAAATTCATTTGTAACAAATGGTTCCTTAATGATAGCAAAAAGATTGGGATGAACACTTATAGATTTGAGATCAGCATTTTCCTTACTAGATGATTCACCCTTATTTTTAGGAACGTACATAAGTTTGGAAACTTTAGTGGAGGGACTCGGAGTATTCTTTACGGAAGAAAAAGTGGTTCCCAAGTTGGTAATAATATTCTCAAGTTTATCGATCCTAACGGAATCATGATTTATTTTCTCATTAACTATGGGTTCCTTTTCTTTAATATCTTTCAAAGTAACTCCTACTTTAGATCCATATTGAGAGATTCGGCTGTGGATCTTTTTATCCAAAGTTTCAATTAACTCTACGGTAGCAACCTTATTTTCAATAATCTCAAGCCTTTGCATTACATGCTCCAAAGTTAATATAGTTCCATTAACCAAGAGAGGGGGTGAGCCCAATAAATCTAACATAGCATTATAAGAATCAAAAGTATGGCTACCCAAAAAGTTCCCTCCGGTAATAGTATCAAGAACATAACAGTGCCAAGGAGTGATGCCTACATAAAAATTGTGAAGGAGAATGGTGGTAGATTGCTTTCTAGTAGATTTATTTTGAGCATTGCAAATTCTATACCAAGCATCTTTTAGATTTTCACCCTCCCTTTGCTTAAAATTTAGAATTTCATTCTCGGGAGGCAACGGAGAAGATAAGGGACTAGCCATAACGACAAGCAAGCAAACTAACACACAAGCAAACAAAAAGCAAGCGGGTAAAAAGAGGCAAATAGAGGGAGGATATAGAGAGAGAGGGCAAATAAAACGGCAAGGGTGAAGTGGGGGAGAGGAAAACGAGAGGCAAATGGCAAATAATGTAATGCGGGAGATAAGGGTATGTGATGGGTACTTGGTATGTTGACTTTTGCGTAGACCTCCCTGGCAACAGCGCCAGAAATCCTTCTTGCTACCTCTTTTAGCACTGCGTTGGTTTTCCCCGAAGAGGAAGGGATGATGCAGCAAAGTAGCGTAAGTATTTCCCTCCGTTTTTGAGAACCAAGGTATCAATCCAGTAGGAGGCTATGCGCGAGTCCCTCGTACCTGCACAAAACAAATAAATCCTCGCAACCAACACAAATAGGGGTTGTCAATCCCTATAGGGCCACTTACGAGAGTGAGATCTGATAGATATGATAAGATAATATTTTTGATATTTTTATGATAAAGATGCAAAGTAAAATAAAGGCAAAGTAAATAGTAAAGTAAATAACTAAGTAGTAGGAGATTGATATGATAAAGATAGACCCGGGGGCCATAGGTTTCACTAGTGGCTTCTCTCGAGAGCATAAGTATTCTACGGTGGGTGAACAAATTACTGTTGAGCAATTGACAGAATTGAGCATAGTTATGAGAATATCTAGGTATGATCATGTATATAGGCATCATGTCCGAGACAAGTAGACCGACTCATGCCTGCATATACTACTATTACTCCACTCATCGACCGCTCTCCAGCATGCATCTAGAGTATTAAGTTAAAAACAGAGTAATGCCTTAAGCAAGATGACATGATGTAGAGGGATAGACTCATGCAATATGAAGAAAACCCCATCTTGTTATCCTCGATGACAACAATACAATACGTGCCTTGCTACCCTTACTGTCACCGGGAAAGGACACCGCAAGATTGAAACCAAAGCTAAGCACTTCTCCCATTGCAAGAAAGATCAATCTAGTAGGCCAAACCAAACTAATAATTCGAAGAGACTTGCCAAGATAACCAATCATACATAAAAGAATTCAGAGAAGATTCAAATATTATTCGTAGATAGACTTGATCATAAACCCACAATTCATCGATCTCAACAAACACACCGCAAAAAGAAGATTACATCGAATAGATCTCCACAAGAGAGGGGGAGAACATTGTATTGAGATCCAAAAAGAGAGAAGAAGCCGTCTAGCTACTAACTATGGACCCGTAGGTCTGAGGTAAACTACTCACACTTCATCGGAGGGGCTATGGTGTTGATGTAGAAGCCCTCCGTGATCGATGCCCCCTGCGGCGAAGCTCTGGAACAGGCCCCAAGATGGGATCTCATGGATACAGAAAGTTACGGCGGTGGAATTAGGGTTTTGGCTCCGTCTCTGATCGTTTGGGAGTATGTGGGTATATATAGGAGGAAGAAGTACGTCGGTGGAGCAAGAGGGGGCCCACGAGGGTGGAGGGCGCGCCTAGGGGGGGGGGGTAGGCGCGCCCCCTACCTCGTGGCCTCCTGTTATGTGTCTTGACGTAGGGTCCAATTCTCCTGAGTTGAATTCGATGAGAAAATCACGTTCCCGAAGGTTTCATTTCGTTTGGACTCCGTTTGATATTCCTTTTCTTCAAAACCCTAAAACAGGCAAAAAACAACAATTCTAGGATGGGCCTCCGGTTAATAGGTTAGTCCCAGAAATAATATAAAAGTGGATAATAAAGCCCAATAATGTACAAAACAATAGATAATATAGCATGGAGCAATCAAAAATTATAGATACGTTGGAGACGTATCAGTGATCCATAGTGGAAATCTCTACCAAGACTTATATTTTGGAACGGAGGGTGTATGATAGTAGTACAGTATGTTCCTTGTACTGAAGATGAGCAGGGACATTTGCAGTGTAGAGGTCTATACGGTCGATTGTGATGGACACTTTGAGCCTCTTTGATTCGTAGGATCTTGTAAACATAGGAATAGGATTTGTAGTGGCCTGCCCACTTGAATCCTATAAGAATAGCAAGGAAATGCGGGGAGATGTGTCACCTTTGAGAGTTACACTGATATTAACAGTACCGCACCTTCACTTGAAGAGAGCTGGTATCCGAAGCCTTTCTAGCCGTACCAGCAATACTAGCACATATATTCCAGCAAGTTCCACTTTGCTGATTTTACTCTGATGCTTAAGGTTTTCCCATTATATCTACATTATGATCTATGTAGCTGCTTTGTGTCGCACTAGCAGTAGTCCTCTCTTGAAGCTAAACACTGCAATGACTTACAAAATTGGCACCAAGGCATTGAGTGCCATCCTGGATGCAATGAAACTCATACGCTCCCCACCTGTTGATTCTTGTTCAGAATATGATCCTAATGACTATTCTAACCTCGAGGAGTCAAAGGCAGATGGCCTGTCCTGTTCACCCATCAAGGTGCATGTTCTAATTTGGCAATGTTTTATTGATTGCGGGTATCTTGCATATGTTGTCTTGCATTTCTTCTACTTTGTTGCACCGCCATCTGCTTAGTTTACTCATCATATATGTCGAGATGCCATGCCCATCCATTATCAATACATATTCTATCTGTCATCATACCCTATTTTTTCACTCAAATGTTGTTCTTGTGCATCAGACATCAAAAAGGAAGAGGGTGATTGCCGAACCTGAAGGAGCACCAGCAAAGTCCTTGAAAAACATGGTGGTGCCGGAGAAATCAGATAGCACCCCACTTATATTGGCTGTACAACCAGTGACACAAAACGTAGGACTGACTCCAGCAGATTGTACCCGTACTTCACTGGCCACACCACTAGCCCCACCACACAGGACCTGCACTCCAGCAAAAGGTATATCGATTTCATTTGCCATAGCACCAGTTGTACCACAGAAAAATCCCACTCCAGCAAAAAGTACAGCAAGTCCACCGGTCGAAGACCTATCCCAACTGCAGAGTCGGCCAATTCCTGCAGATTGGAACCCCATTCCATTTATTCCCAGTTTAAAAGACAATTCTTTCAATGTTGTTAGGGACTACGTGCATATATTCCCATCATAGGGAGATTATTGTGAAGACAAACACCATTTTCACATCTTCCTATCCAACTTACGTGTAAGTGCTATTATTCATGGTTATTATTTTCCTGTTTTCTGCTAATTGAACACATCAATGATTTACATTACATTGTTGTAACTAGGCAGGGTCAATCTGGATATTCATGACGAGCAAAGCTTGCTTGTGCTTTTCAAGGAAGCATTGCAGCAGTATCGGTGTTACCTGAGGAAATCACACTTTGATGGCAAGTCTATAAACGAATTTCTGGTCAAGTCTCATGTGCTAAATTTAGAAGACATTGAATGGAAAAACCTTGTTATGCACTAGTCTCGTTCCCAGGATGAGGTACTGTCTATGAAATAACATGACAATTTGAACTTCTACTTTTCCGCATGTGCCTTACGGATCTTTTTTGCAGGAAATATGCTCGAAAAAGAATTCCGGTTTGACAAGAACGACAGGATATTGCAAATATGCTGCCCGCTGCTTTGCTCTTGTTAGTACATGTTGTCTTGTATCACTGTACTTGCATACATACCTGGTTCATTATGTGACAGCAGTATGCATGATAGCTTGCTTATCAATTATTTGCTCCAAATTATCTGATCTGTATGAATGGTTACATTAGTGTAGAATATATCCAATGCCAATGTTTTTTTAGCTCTGCATTGTTCTTGTAAGTACATGATGTCCTTTATCAGCGTACTTATAATGACAGGTAGTTGTTCATGTACCATTACTCTGCAGCTTATTTTCCTTTGCCCTCCATTTTCTACACATCAGATCTATATTTACTCTTACCATAAGGTTGGTACTGAAGAAGTTTAGCTGTGCATTGCTCTTGGTTGTACCTTTTGCATGTATTGCTGCACTTACATTTATAGCTACTTGGTTATGTAGCATCACTCTTCATCTTATCTTAAATATTCTCCATTTTTTTGTATATTATCACATCTATATTTACTCTTAACAAAATCTAGAATAAAGGCAATGCTTTTGAAGAAGATTCTGTGGTAAACTTCTTGAATTGCCCCCCCCCGTCAGCATGGATAAGGCCTTTATAGAGCCTGTCTTCACCAATAATGTAAGTTTGTCCATCTCAAGCCTTCAAACTTTGTTGTATATATTTGGTTAGGCATGACTACAACAGCTGTTTATTTTTGGTGTTTGCATCAAATTGCTTGTTTAAAGTTTATTATATAGTTCATAAACAAAAGTGTGTCCTTTCTCAATTTAAGTTTTCAGTTGTACAACCAAGTTCCTTCTTCATACCATGTAAATTAAACTATACAGAGCAAGTGATCTTCTTTTGCACTGCATGTATGCTTCTGTTCTTCATCCGTAATCTAGTGGTGTGGTGAACCTACCCACTGCAGCAGAATGTCATATTCTGCAATGTCTTAACTATGAACAATGTCATATCATTCTACTATTATTTAAACCATCTCTTTATTTGCCAATCTGAAATGGTATAAATTGACAGCACACTAACCATTGATACTTATGAGTTCTTGATCTGTAATCCAGTGGTGTCGTGAAGCTGCCAACTCCTTCACAATGTCATTTCCTGCCATGTCTTAACCTGAACAATACCATATTGTGTTAATGCAATTTTAAACTGTGTCACTTTATTCGTCAGTAAGAAATGTGATGAATTGTCAGCACTGATACTTTTATGTGCAAAACCTGTCATCTGTCTGCTTGTTTATCTTTCAGAGTGAGGAAGATATAAGTGTTGAACAAGCACAGTCTCATCATCTTAATCAGCTGCTTGCGCTGCAGCTCCCCGGTAGGGCTAACCTTTCTTGAACTCTATTGAAGTGCTTTCGGTTTTGTATATTATTTTGTCGGCGTGTTTATTTGCACTGGTGGCGATCTTTGATGCCCAGTGTATGTAATCTGCTGTCTGCTTGTGCTTTATTATCATAGTGGTGAACTTTGAGGCCCAGTGGATGTAATATGCCACAATTTCTTTATTGTATAGTCTAGGTTTTTTCTTATTCACGATGCTACAGTTATTTTACTGTATATCTATCCTGTCTTCGTAGTAAACGAGCTAAACCGTAAAATTACGGTACATAATCGGGCCATCACGCAATCACAATGTAGGTTGGGCCTGAAACGTGCCGAACAGCTCACGGGCCGGCAGCAGCCCGAAATGAACCCCGGCCCATGATTGTGCGAATCAAATCACGGGCTTTTAACATGCCAAAATTGTCTCGGTCCTTGTTTGGCTCAATCAGGTATCGGCTGCGAGCAGGCCGGATGCAAACCGGGCCATAGTTAGGCCCAATATATGACGGGCTTTTAACAGGCCGAAATTAATAGAGGGCCGGAATGTTAAACGGGCCCTTAACAGGCCAAAACTAATATCAGGACGAATTACTAAGTGGGCCTTTAGCAAGTGGGCCCAAAAGCATAGTGTCCAGTTGACGGGCCGAATCTGATATGGGCCATAATTGAGCCCAAAGCCTCTTAAAGGGCCGGACCTGATCTGGGCCGTAATTTGGCCCAGAACGTGGTAGGCTTTTAACGGGCCGGATCTCATATGGGCCACTATTAGGCCCGGAGCGTGGCAGGCCATTAATGGACCGGATCAAATATGGTCCGGCATTTGGCCCAAACATGGCAGCCAGTTAATGGGCCGGCCTACTAGGGTCCTCAAAATCTTGTGGGCCTACAGCTGGGCCGGCCCATTAATGTCGGCGAAATCTCGTGGGCCTTTAGCTGGGCCGGCCCATTATGATCCGCAAGAATCTTGTGGGCCTTTACCTGGGCCGACCCAATATGGCACACAAAAATCTTGTGGGCCTTTACCTAGGCCGGCCCATTATGGCCCGCAAAATCTTGTGGGCCTTTAGCTGGGCCAGCCCATTATGGTCCGCAAAATCTCGTGGGCCTTTAGCTGGGCCGGCCCATTATGGTCCGCAAAATCTTGTGGGCCTTCAGTTGGGCCGGCCCATTTAAACTTGATGGGTCGGTCCACGTGTCAACATATCATAGGCGCGTCTCGCCCATTGGATGAGTGACACCTGTGCCAACGCGGACCTGACACGTGTCTCCTCTAGCCAATGATGATTTTACATGTGGAAAATCCCCATTGGTCGGGGTTGTTAACGGGTTATCGGATCCAAAACCCGACCCGATAGCTTAACAGCGTTCCGTTACGGTGGATGCCACGTGTCGATCACCCTTGACGAAAGCACTTCTGTGACGCGCGATTTATCGTCATGGAAGTGGACACTTCCGTGATGATAATTTTGGTAATGTCATGGAACACTTCTACGACAGCACATGTATGACTATCTTGATTCTGTCATAAAATCGTCATGGATGTACATGCATGACAGAAAATGCGACCTACTGTGACAAACACGTATCATCACGGAAGTGTATTTTTTTGTAGTGTCTATTCTGTGAGTCACTTGGGATTTATATCTGCTTATCATTATGAAGAACTTGAAAGATCCAAGAACCAAGATCTATCCCTCAACTACGAGGGGAGGTAAGGAACTGCCATCTAGCTCTGCACTTGATTCACCTTCTGTTTTGAGTAAGCTTGCGACACCTAAACCTGCTTCTTCTATTCATTCTGATATATCGCATGTTATTGATGATGCCACTTTTGCTATGCATGATACTTATGATGAAACTACTTCTATGCTTGATACTACTGTGCCACTTGGTGAATTTCTTGATGAACAACTTGCTAGGGTTAGAGAGAATGAAATTATTGAAACTGATAATATTGATGAGGATTTTGAACGCTTTGCTGAAATGATTAGCACTACTTGAATCAGCTTCTTTGCCATCCGCCATGGCATACGGCAAAGGCATAGATCACGGATGGCAAACATCTTTGTCGTCCGCTAGTGGATGGCAAACTATCCGGATGAACACCTGCCAGCAAAGGCCTTCTTTGTTGTCCGCTTCTTAGACACGAACGGCAAAGGATTACGCCATCCGCCATCCAAGGCCAGCAGACGGCAGAGACAGCTGACAGAAGTGCGGTGGCGTGAGAGCCGTTAGGGGGTTAACGACGCTCTTTGCTGTCTGCCAGCGGACGGCAAAGTGTCAAAGATCTTTGTCATCCGCTGGCGGACGGCAAAGAGCCCAGCTCGGTAACACTGGGAAGCTGCCACGTGTCCAGATATGCCGTCCGCCGACAGACGGCAAAGATGTTTGAATCATTGCCGTCTGCTGGCGGACGGCATAGCTGGTCACTTTGCCCTCCGCCAGCAGACGGAAAAATGACCAAATAGGCAGCCAGTGTTCCCAGTTTGCACAGGTGACTGCCACGTGTCCACTTTGTCGTCTGCTAGCGGACGGCAAAGCTCTTTGCCGTCTACTAACAGACGGCAAAGAGGCTATATATCCCTTGTTTTTATTTAAATCCCATTAATTAGACATGGTTTCAAACACAGATATACATGCATACATATCCAACGGCATGTCCAACAACATATTTCATCCAATCCAACAACATAGTTCAACAAAGTCCAACATATCCATATATACATAACCAGAAACAAGTTTCCAACAACATATCCATATAGACATACATATCCAAACAAGTTTTCATAAACAACAAGGAAGCACCACAAGAATAGTACACTCCATGAATCCAAGCTTCCTCATGTAAAGCAAATCTGCAAATTGGGAAAGATGAAAGTTAGAAGAAGAAGAAGAAGTAGAAGATTTTTTTTCTTCTCTTTCTTTTTTCTCCTCTCTTCTTCTTTATCTTCTTCTTCTTCTAACTAAGGTAGGTAAAAATGTCATTTTATTGCTAAGCTAGGTAAAAATGCTAAGTGTAGGTCATTTTAGAGCTAAGGTAGGTAAATAGGTCATTTTGGAGCTTAGTAAGGTTATTATGTCATTTTCGAGGAAAATAAGCTAAGTCTATATCATTTTGGAGCTAACAAAGATTATCATGCCATTTTTTACCTAAGTATGCTAAGTATGTCATAAATGAACTGAATAAGCTAAGTATAGCTCATTTTTATCTAACTTAGGTAATTATGCCATTTAGTAGGAAAATAAGCTAAGTATCCATTTGTAAAGCAAAACACTAGAGAAAATTTACCCTAATCACAACAAATGTGATGAAGATCGCAACAAAGGCAACAACTGATCCAACGGCATAATGATACCAAGCCTCATTATCAATGGCATATTTTCTAATCTTCTTAAGCTTCAGGCGCATTGCATCCATCTTCAAGCGCATTGCATTCATCTTCATCTTGTGATCATCGATGACATCGACAACACACAACTCCAATGTCATCTTCTCTTCTTCAATTCTTTTAATTTTTTCTTTCAAATACTCATTTTCTTTTTAAACTAAATTTAACTTCTCGACAAGAGGGTCCGTTTCAAATTCCGGTTCACATACCTCCTAGATTAAAATATCTCTATGTCAACTTGATGGCCATAATTGTCATAAATGTGAAATGCAACAAATAGTTATGAAATAGAAGTTACCACATCCGAATCATAAAGCGGGCGAGGGCCGACCGGGACGGACATAAAGACCATGGCACTATGTATAATAAACAATCATACAAAGTAAGAAAATTATAAATACCAACTATATAAATCATATAATCATACAAATAACTATATAAATCAAGTGCAACGAAAAATTTGAATACCTAATAATCACTATCGGTAATGACGTGCTCTTCATCATTATTAATAAAAGCATCATCATCATCACTGTCGGTAATGACGTGCTCATCATCATCATTAATAAATGCATCATCATGTGGAAGGCCACCTTTACGTAATCGTTCAAGCATTGACAGGTCATCTGCAGCAGTAACTTCTTCTTCTTCCAGCTCTTGTTGTTCCGCCAGCTGGCGAAAGGGGGATGTGCTGCAAGGCGATTAAGTTGGGTAACGCCAGGGTTTTCCCAGTCACGACGTTGTAAAACGACGGCCAGTGAATTGTAATACGACTCACTATAGGGCGAATTCTCCTTCGTCATATGTGTCTTGGTTAATGTGAGGTTCATAATCCTTTTCATTGGGGGGAGGTGGTCTAACATGTGGCGGCACTTCATAAACGACGTCCCAACCACTGAGATTTGGATCACTTTGATAGGCCCACAGTAGATAGAAAACTTGGGTTGCCTGTTGAGCCATAATATAGACATCGGGAACATCCAAATGGGTGCTTTGTTTGATTTCGACTAGCCCTATATGTTCATGAGTCCTTCTAGTCTCCCTCGGCTGGAACCAATAACATCTGAAGACTACGATGTTTGGTGGGTTTTGACCATAGAATTCAAGTTCATAAATTGCTTCAACTCTTCCATAATACTCGATACCTCCTTCGCCGATAGCAGAGACACAACAATTTGTAGACTTTCGGTCGGCCATAGATAGCTCTTTGCCATAGGTACGAAAGCGATACCCGTTGATGTCGTATTTGTCAAATGAACGGACCTTATAGTCAAAACCAATAGCTACTTGTCTCAATTCGGCATCCATAATTTCTGAATTAGCCTACAAGTTTAATACAAAAGGATTGTTGCATTAGTCGCAAATTAGCCAAAGAAAAGAAAGGGTCTAATGGAAATTACCGTTTTTTTAACCAAGAGATGAAACCAGGAAATTAGGCTCCTTGTTTTGCCAGAAGCTCATACTCTTCAACAGAATCCTTTTGGATCACCGCTCCATACAAGAATATGGCGACGTATCGACTGCATCAAATATCCAGGAATAAGAGAAGTTCAAAGGAATTAGAAGTTGTGAAACAATGTACCGAGATCTTACTCGATGTACGGCCGCACTTCTGTTAGGTTGTTGAAGAGATATAGCGAAATGGTCCGCCATTCTTCAACATCCAACCTTATTGGTTTCCAACCACCGGCTGGTGTGAGATTCCCTTTGAATAGGTTGAGGTTGGATTGACCCTTTTGAGGTTTATCAGCATTGTACCGAGGCTTCGGATTATGCAAATGACGATTTTTGGCTTCGTAGTGTGCGGCCATGAAGTTTGCCGCCTCCTCAGTGCTGAATGCCTCCGCCATCGATGCTTCTATTCTATGTTTATTTTTACATTTTGCTCGAAGCGTCTTCTGCATCCTCTCAGTTGATTAGCACCAACGATTTTGCACGCCCCCCCCCCCAATCGTGCCTCGGTCGGGAGATGCAAAATCAAGTGTTGCATTGGATTAAAGAAGCTTGGCGGAAAGATCTTCTCTAACTTGCAGATCAACTCCGGCGCCAACTGTTCCATTTATTCTAGGAGGCCAAGCGATAGTTCTTTCGCACAAAGAACACGGAAGAAATAGCTCAGCTCTGCCAGTACTAGCCATTCATCCTCAGGGATGAAGCCACGCAACATCACCGGCATTATTCGCTCAATCCATATGTGCCAATCATGACTTTTTAGACCAAATATTTTCAATTTTTGAAGACTCGCTCCCCTCTTTAGATTTGCTGCATACCCATCGGGGGAACATCAACTGCATTTTCACCCACAAAATAATTTCCTTCATAGCTGGCCTTCCAAGATTGAACCATGCATTTCACTTCATCCATTTGATCCCCTTTCCTTTCGGCTCTTTCATGTTTTGTAACGGTCTATCACATAGCTCCTCTTGATCGACTCTAGCCTTAGTATTATCCTTTGATTTCCCCTCTATGCCGAACAATGTACCAAAGATGGCTTCGGCGATATTCTTTTTAGTGTGCATCACATCGATGTTGTGTGGGCAAAGGAGGTCTTTGAAGTAAGGCAGATCCTAGAAGCATGTCTTGTGAGTCCAGGCGTGTTCCTTATTATACCCCTTGAAATACCCTGGACGCTCTGGATCTGGCTCGAGAGCGTTTAACTGATCTAGGGTCTGTTGGCCTGTCAACGCAAGTGGTGCAGAGTGTTTGACAACTCTACCTTTGATGAAGTTCTTCTTGTCTTTCCTGAACTTATGGCCAGGATGTAGAAACGGTCTATGCAAGTCGAAGCAACTATACTTGCGCCCCGCCGTCAGCCAACGAAACTCAAGAGCTCCCTTGCATGTGGGGTACGGGAACCTTCCATGCACACACCAGCCAATGAATAGCGCATACGCTGGCAAGTCATGCGTCGAGTACATGTACCAGGCACGCATTATGAAGTTCTGTTTGCTAAAGGTGTCGTATGTCTTGAACCCATTATCCCAAGCTTCTTGCAATTCGTCCTTAAGCGGCTGCATGTACACATTCATATTCTTCCCCGGATAGTTGGGCCCTGGAATTATTAATGTCAGGAAAATATTATTTCGTTGCATAATCTGCCCGGGGGGAGATTGAGTGGAATGACAAACACGGGCCAACAGCTGTATGGGGTTGCCATCTGACCAAACACACTGAACCCATCTGTGATGACGACGACTCGAGGATGCCTTGGATCTGCCTTTTTTCCTTAGGTAATGCATCGAAGCACTTCCACGCTTCACCATCCGATGTGTGCACCATCATCACATTCCCATCTGCATCTAGTTCGGTTCTTTTGCCCGTTTTGTGCCATGTCATCTGTCTGGCCGTCTCTTCGACCATGAAAAGACGTTAAAGTCTTGGTACGATTGGCGTATACCAAAGAACATTAACGGGTATTTTGGTCTGTGTCTTCCCACCCATACCGTTGTCTACCACAACATTCCTGGAAGAATTGCAAATGGGACAATAGTTCAAGTCCTCATACTGAATCCTAAATAAGACACATCCTTTCTCACAGGCATGTATCTTCTCATAGGGCATCTTAAGAGCACGGAGGATTTTTTCTGACTGGTATAGGTTTGGAGGTAGCACATGGCCTTTGGGTAGAATCGGCCGAATACTGTCATTATCGTGTCGTAGCATTCTCTGCCCAAGTTGAATTGAGCCTTCAAAGCCATTATTTGTGAGATGGCATCCAGCTGACAAAGCTTAGTGTGCTCGTGGAGAGGATGTTTTGAGGACTCCAACATTTCAGTGAAGGCCTTTGCAGATGTGACGCCCCAAGACCGGAGCTTCAGAAGCCTTCCAGGATTTCCGGGTTCCGTCGTGTGATTTGTTTGGTTCATTGCATTCATCTTTGCATCGTGTGCATTGCATCATGTCATCATGCCATCATGTCATTTATTTTTCTTAACTCAACTAAATAAACCGTATGGGTCTTCGATCCATTTAAATTGAGGGAATTCGCTTGTGTTTTCTCTTTATAACATATTAAAGCCTCTCAATACTATTAGGGACCTATAATAAAATTATTTTATTTTTTTGGAATTACTTTTAACACACTTGCAATTTAATTCCATGCCTCTTATGCTTCAAGTTGCACCTCCAAACTTTGTCAATAATTCTTTTCCCATTTATCGAGGCTCCTCCTAAATTCTCAATATTTTTAGACCTACCGAATACCCACTTCTTATTCAAACTCATTTGGATTTAAATTCAAACGAGTTCGAATCAAATCTTCACGCACACACTCACTTCTATTTTCTTGGATCAAGCTCATTTTTGGGAGTCCGAGAAATTATCCGCGTGTCCCACTTCTTTTCCTAACCTCCTTTTTCTTTTATTTCTTATCTTTGTTTTGTTTTTTTCTTTTCTTTAGAGTGAGAGGGAAAGAGAGCCCAACCCAGCCTTGCAGCCTTGCTCTCCTCATGCCCAGCCGGCGCCCTCCCCACTCGGCCGGCCTTTTGGCCCACCTAATCCTACCCTAGGCCCCGATCACATCTAACCCCCATCTCCCTCGCATCTTCCCTCACACCGCCAGGAGACCCTCATATCGTTCCTCTCCATCTCCCCTCGCGCCGCCAGTCCCAGCACCCCATCTCCCTCGTCTCCTATTTCACGCGCCCGAGAGGAATTCGTGTGATGCAGCCCTGCTCCCAGTCTTCCTCGTCGGCCTATCCTCTCCTGCACCTCGTTCCCGATGCTGGCAAGCCTGCGACGCCGCCGCCGAGCTCCACCCGGACCATGTCGGCCTCTCCTCCTTCTCACGCGCCTGAGGGAGTCCTGGATTAGGGGGTGTCCGGATGGCTGGACTATACCTTCAGCCGGACTCCTGGACTATGAAGATACAAGATTGAAGACTTCGTCCCGTGCCCGGAAGGGACTTTCCTTGGCGTGGAAGGCAAGCTTGGCGATACGGATATGTAGATCTCCTACCATTGTAACCGACTTTGTGTAACCCTAACCCTCTCCGGTGTCTATATAAACTGGAGGTTTTAGTCCGTAGGACAACATACAGAACAACAATCATACCATAGGCTAGCTTCTAGGGTTTAGCCTCTCCGATCTCGTGGTAGATCTACTCTTGTACTACCCATATTATCAATATTAATCAAGCAGGACGTAGGGTTTTACCTCCATCAAGAGGGCCTGAACCTGGGTAAAACTTCGTGTCCCTTGCCTCCTGTTACCATCCGGCCTAGACGCACAGTTCGGGACCCCCTACCCGAGATCCGCCGGTTTTGACACCGACATTGGTGCTTTCATTGAGAGTTCCTCTGTGTCGTCGCCGTCAGGCTTGATGGCTCCTACGATCATCAATAGCGATGCAGTCCAGGGTGAGACCTTCCTCCCCCGACAGATCTTCGTCTTCGGCGGCTTCGCACTGCGGGCCGATTCACTTGGCCATCTAGAGCAGATCGAAAGATATGCCCCTGGCCGTCAGGTCAGATTTGGAAGTTTAAACTACACGGCTGACATCCACGGGGACTTGATCTTCGACGAATTAGAGCCACTGCCGAGCGCGCCGCACTGTCACGACGAGCATGATCTAGCTCTGCCGCCGAACAGTGCCCTGGAGGCCGCACCCGCATCGGCTTCAACCCTTAATTCGGAGCCAACTGCGCCGATCGAGGATGGGTGGTCGGACGCCACCTCGGGGGCTACAATCCCAACAGTGATCGAGCCGAACACCAGCCCCGCACTCCGCGAGACTCGTGACTCCAAGGATCCGGACTTCGAACCCTCCGCGCCCCTGCCGATCGAATCCGATTGGGCGCTGATCATAGAGTTTACTGCCGCGGACATCTTTCAGCACTCGCCTTTCGGCGATATTCTGATGACACTAAAGTCTCTCTCTTTATAAGGAGAGCCCTGGCCGGACTACGGTCAGCAAGGTTGGGATACGGACGATGAAGAAATTCAAAGCCCACCCACCACCCACTTTGTAGCCACTGTCAATGATTTAACCGACATGCTCGACTTTGACTCCGAAGACATCGACGGTATGGACGCCGATGAAGGAGACGATGAAAAACCAGCGCCTATTGGGCCCTGGAAAGCCACCTCGTCATATGACGTATACATGGTGGACGCACCAAAAGATGACGACGAGGAGCGGAAGGACGCACCGAAGGCTTGTTCCCTCGAGAAGCAGTCAAAGCGGCGACGCAAGCGCCGCCCCAAATCCCGCCTCGACGGAAATAACGATCACACAGACCCAGCGCTGGAGCAGGGCGAACCGCTGCCGGACAACGGCAATCCGGATAATCAAACCGAACAAACAAATTCTATCAAGGATAATGGTCCGGACGACATAACACCGGACAGGCACCCGGAGCAGCAGAATGCCCGTAAAAGACTTGTTGCCACCGCGAGGAGTCTTAAAAAGCATAAGCAAAGGCTCCAGGCTGCACAAGACACACTCCAAATCAGATGGAGTAAAATACTCAACACAGCAGTGAGGTACGGCGACAATCGCCCTTCCAAGAGCTACCCAAAGCGGAAGCTGCTACCTGAATTCGATGAGGAGGCCTCAGACCCCCCACAACCAAATATCAAAGCAGCCACCTGGCCGGATAGACGACCCCTCTACCAACACAGAGCGGCATACAACGCCACTCACAATACAACACGCGACCCATGTGAGGGCTCGCACCCAAAGGACGGTGCAGCAAGATCCATCTATGGACCACGCAAGCGCGCCCCAGCATACAATGCAACACAACAAACATCCGAACAACGCGGTACACCCAGCTACAGGGGTGCCACACACCCCCTATGTTTCACCGATGAGGTGCTGGACCATGAATTTCCAGAGGGATTCAAACCCGTAAACATAGAGACATACGACGGAACAACAGACCCTGGGGTCTGGATTGAGGACTACATCCTTCATATCCATATGGCTCGAGGAGATGATCTCCACGCCATCAAGTACTTACCCCTCAAGCTCAAAGGGCCAGCTCGTCACTGGCTTAAAGGCCTCCCTGAAAGCTCCATTGGAAGTTGGGAAGAGCTCGAAGACGCCTTTCGGGCAAATTTTCAAGGGACTTATGTCCGACCTGCGGATGCGGATGATTTGAGTCATATAACTCAACAGCCCGGAGAATCAGCCCGAAAGCTTTGGAACAAGTTTCTTACTAAAAAGAACCAGATTGTCGACTGTCCGGACGCCGAAGCCTTGGCAGCTTTTAATCATAGCATCGTCCGTGACGAATGGCTCGCCAGACACCTCGGCCAAAATAAGCCGAGAACAATGGCCGCATTAACAAGCCTCATGACCCGCTTTTGCGCGGGTGAGGACAGCTGGCTAGCCAGATGCAGCACCAGCGACCCCAGTACATCTGAAGTTAGAGATGGAAACGGAAAATCACGGCGCAACAGCAATAACAAACGCCGGAATAAAGAAGACAGCATGAAGGGCACGGCAGTAAACGCCGGATTCAAAAGCTCTCGGCCAGGTCAATAGCCACCCTCTAAAGGCGCCAGGGATTAACTGTCCAGCCTGAACAAAATTCTGGACCAAGTATGTCAGATCCATAGTACCCCTGGTAAACCTGCTAATCATACCCACATAGAATGTTGGGTCTTCAAGCAGTCCGGCAAGCTCAACGCCGTACACACGGGGGAGGATACACCAAGTGAAGACGATGATGAGCCTCCCAAGCAAGACACTGGGGAACAAAAGAAATTTCCACCAGAAGTCAAAACAGTAAACGTGTTACACGTGATCAAGGGAAAAAACAATGCGGCACTCCCAGGAATATATACCCAAGTGCCTGTCACTGCGAAGTCCTGCCACTGGTCGTCTCAACCGATCACTTTCGACCATCGCGATTACTCAGCAAGTATCCGACGCGCAGGATGGGCTGCCCTGGTATTAGACCCAGTAATTGGCGGATATCACTTCACACGAGTCTTGATGGATGGTGGCAGCAATATAAACCTAATATATCAGGATACAATCTGCGGGATGGGGTTATACCCAACAAAAATTCGCCATAGCAATACTACCTTTAAAGGAGTAACGCCAGGCCCAGGGGCTCGTTGTACGGGATCCCTCCTACTACAAGTTATATTCGGCTCCCCCGATAACTTCCGTCGCGAGCATTTAACCTTCCACATCGCTCCGTTCCAAAGTGGCTATCAAGCACTGCTCGGACGTGAAGCTTTCGCTCGCTTTAATGCAATACCACACTACGCCTCCCTCACACTCAAGATGCCCAGTCCACGCGGCATCATTTCAGTGAACGGAAATATCAAGCGATCTCTACAAGCCGAAGAGAGTGCGGCTGCCAAGGCAGCCGCACACTAAAGGCGCCCGGACCAGCGAAAGCATCCAATAGGTCGTCAAGACCTCAGACACAAATAATCAATTCCGGCGCCGCTATTTATACCGAATAAATGGTCACACCCCTATTTGTCAATACAAGGGGCTCAACGCGCGCAGACAAGTGGCAATTTCTTTTCATCTTGAATTATACATGGTTTCTTTAAAAACTATCTTTTTGCACGACAACTTTTTTCACCTAAATTCCTCTCTTTTGCAGACGATCATCGTACTACACCCGTCCAGGATACGGCACAACGGAGACACAGGCGCAGACGTGCAGCAGGGACCCGCTCCAAGGATTCTTTTTAGATTAAGACCCTGCATAAACCTTTTTTACTGTCTCTTGTTGATACATATCCACCGTTGAGAAGGATGCTAACGTCTTGGCATGTGGCCACGCCAGAACAATGCACGTACTTGGACACAAGGGGCTTCTTACAAAGGCCATTATTTAGGCCCGGTTTATACCACAGAGACCGAATACCTTAGGGAGTGTTCGGCGTCGCGAGTTTGGCCCTATATGCATCAACTTTGAATCATTGTCTTTGGTCAAATGTTGGGTTTGCACGGCTCCTGTGTTTTGGTGCCTTACGTTCCGCTTTACCGGCTAAGGTAGCACCAGGAGAACTACTGCGATTGTGCCCTGGTTCATCCGGACGAGCACCTCAGTAGAGAAAGCCGAAAACTGACTGTCATGATATAGCGTGAGACTGGTCAACCACTCGATGACCTGTTGGAATGTTAGAATTCCTCCGCCTTAACGAAGGGCCGTTTTCCGGCCAGGCATGTATGCACCCCGGGATCGGGAGAGTGCGGAGCCACCAGGGGCTATCTAGTAGCCCCACTGTCAAACTCCTATGGCTAAGTGAAAGTGCTAAAGCATTATAGTCCGGTTGCCTCGCTCGCTCCGCTATCACCTCCTTAATAGGACCAAGACGTTGGGTTAAGTGTGAACGCATGTTTTTTGCGAGCACCTCCGCATTATATGCGTGGGGGTTGAAGCCGACAGCTGCAATCTTTCAGGTTATACACATGTATACATAAACGGCCGCCCAGGAGGCATCATATTACTTTCAGGCAAAAGTATAAAAATAGCCTTATAAAAATTCATAAAAGCGTTTCTCTTACAATGAGATTACATATCACTCAAACATAATATTTTTTGAGCACTGGGTCTCTATGAAACGAGCACCCTCAAGGACTTCTTCAAAGTAGTGCTCAGCAGCCATTCGACCTATGGTCGAATCCCGCGCCGCAACAGTGGTAGCATCCATCTCCGCCCAGTATGCTTTAACACGGGCAAAGGCCATCCGTGAGCCCTCTATGCACGCCGGCCTCTTCATCGCATTAATGCGCGGCACCACGTCAAGGAACTGCTGCACCAAGCTGAAATAGTTGTTCGGTTTCGGCCTTTTCGGCCATAGCTGATCCACAACAGACCTCATGGCGAGTCCGGACAACCTATTCAGTTCGACCCATTCGGCTAGTTGGTCAGTCAGTGAAAGCGGACGCTCGGGAGAATGGAATTGTGTCCAAAACAGCTGGTCCACTTCACGGTCCGTCTGACCCTGGAAGTACTTGGCCGCATCGGCAGCGCTCGCCGCCAAATCCATATACACATCCTCCGAACTCCACAGCCGATCCAGAGAGGCATACCGTGGATCTCCGAACTTCCTCCGCAACATAAAGGACTTCCCAGCTACAATATCCCCAGCTTCCCGCAGCTCCTCCTTCGCCCTCATAGCAGAACGGATGTCTTTTCTCGTCGCAGCAGCCTTCTCAAGGTCCGATGCCTTTGCTAGGTTTTCCTTTTCATGAACCCGGCAATGGTCGGCGGCGGCTTTTAATTCTATGGCCATCTTGGACATCTTATCTCGGCTCTCGCCATGCGCGGCCTTCTCGGCTTTCAACTCTTCGGTCGCCTTCAAAGCAGCCGCATTATCAAACCTCGCTTGTTCCTTGGCTCAGGCAAGTTCTGCCCGCAAGGCTTCCACAGTGCCAGCTCCATCTGCAGTCACAACATATTAAAGATACTGGCATCATGATGCTCTTACTATGTGGCGTTTACTAGATAATGACACTTACCCTGTGCCTCGTCAAGCCTTTTGTTAACAAGCTCGATGTCGGCGTCTGCCGCATCCAACTGCCATTTTAAATGGGCAAACTCGCTAGTCCGGCTAGCCACCGGAGCTTCCATCACCTGCACATAGAGGCGGTATGGTTATTACCTGGGAATATGATCCTCTGTTCGTCGTCGTTTCCGACGACAACCAGAGTCTCAGGGGCTACTATCTACACAGGGCACACCTAGCATGTGCAGGACTATCATACATTATTTTACATACCTCAAAGCCTGTCAGTAGACTCATAAAAGCTTCATGCAATCCGCTTTCGGCAGACGAGATTCTCTCCATCACCGTATTCATCAGCACACGGTGTTCATTTGAGATGGCTGCTCGCCCCACCAACTCCCTCAGAACATCCGATCGCACACCAGATGGTGCCGGACTCTTTTTTTCGCTCTCTTCGGGAGCCGGACACTAGGAGCTTCGGGGGTCAATGGGATTATCTTCTGGCCTCACCGGACTCAGAGAGGCCCTCCGCGATGACACTTCGGGGTCGCCCGCTTCCGGAGCGGAGGAGTCCGGAGGAGGCATTTCGCTCTCCATCATCTCTGGAAGAAGATCCCCCGAAGACGAGCTCATTTGAGAGGGGCTAAGACCCGAACTGCAAAGATATATGCGGTGGTTATTTTCTCAAAAGAAAACGATGGCATACATGTACTATTAAAGTATTTCGGGTCACTTACGACTCGCTGGAGAATTGATCCCCCCACAGACTTTGTGCGGCAAAAGCACCCCCCGAGGTAAGACCCTCTGTGGGAGACATCTTCTCCCGTTTGGAAGCTTCGGCTTCCGAATCCCTGGGCGCAGTCCTTTTCCTCCTCCGGTCGTCTTCCTTCATGGAGACGCTCGCTCCCTCGGTTAGAATGGGCAGCATTGGGGGCCCGCGTCCGCCTGTATTATCCTCCCCCAGTATCTTCCTTCGAGGGCTTCGGGCAAGGTGCGACCTGGAGCATCTTTTCCAATACCGGATTGTCCAAACCCTCAGGGAGGGGGGCCGAACACCGAATCAACTTCGCCTTTGTTAGCCAGTCCTGGTCAAAAAGTGAATTCTCAGAAATAACTTCGTAACAAATGAGAGATAGTATGTTCGGCCGGAAGATTCCTTACCTGTTCGGCGACGCCGTTGCTGCTCAGGCCCACTTCCTCGGTGATTTCCGGACACTCTACCTGAGGTCCGAAGAACGACTTGTACATCTCCTCGTGCGTCAGGCCGAGGAAATTTTGAATGACACGCGGTCCCTCGGGATTGAACTCCCACAAGCGAAGAGGCCGGCGTTTGCAAGGCTGGACTTGACGAACCAGCATAACTTGTATTACCGCAACCAAACTAAAATCTCCATTGAAGAGATCTCGAATGCGGCTTTGCAGCACAGGCACGTCCTTGGCTGGACCCCAGCTCAGACCTCTGCTGATCCATGACATCAGTTGTGGTGGAGGGCCCGAGCGGAAAACAGGGGCGGCCGCCCACTTGGCACTTCTGGGAGCCGTGATGTAGAACCACTCATGTTGCCACAATTCAGACACCTCTGGAATGGAACCTTTGGGCCATGGAGCTCCCGTCATCTTGCATATTGAGGCACCTCCACACGCTGCGTGTTGCCCCTGGATCATCTTTGGCTTTACTTCAAAGGTCTTGAGCCACAGGCCAAAGTGAGGGGTAACCCGGAGGAAGGCCTCACACACGACAATAAATGTCGTGATAAGGAGAAAGGAGTCCGGAGTTAGATCATGGAAATCTAGCCCGTAATAAAACATCAAACCCCTGACGAAAGGATCCAGAGCAAGGCCTAGACCTCTGAGGAAGTGGGAGACAAACACGACGTTCTCATTGGGTTCGGGGGAGGGTATGGCCTGCCCTCGGGCAGGCAGCCGATGCAAAATCTCGGCGGTCAGATATCTGGCCTCCCTCAACTTTTTGATGTCTTCTTCCGTGATGGAGGAAGGCACCCATCGGCCTTGAAGGCTAGATCCGGACATGATTGAAGGTTCGGAGCACCTGACCTAAACTTTGAGTGTTTGAGCTTGAGGTGGGGGGAAGAATTCGATTGAGCACGGGAGGGAAGAAATAAAGGCCTTGTCCCTTTATAAAGAAGGTGAATATCAAGTGTCCTCTCCGTGGCCGTTTGGACTTGCCTATAGTCTAGGAGTCCTAGAAGCGGTTGGGTTACCCACGCCCGTATTGATGAGAATCCCGGAATAAGGGGACACGATCTCTGCTTTAACAAGATGTGCCAAAGAAACCGCCTCACATGACACGCTGAGGTGGGACAATAAAACGATTCGAATAAAGGCTTGGCCGTGGTGCGTCACACTACGGGATACGTCAGCAGATTAGATTTGTGTAAATATTATTCTCTCTATGGCAATATGTGGAAACTTATTTTGCAGAGCCGGACACTATCTTTGTGTTCAAAATCTTCTATGAAGTACTTGGAGGAGGAACCCGCCTTGCAATGCCGAAGTCAATCTGCGCGCCGGACTCATCGTCATTGAAGCCTGGTTCAGGGGCTACTGAGGGAGTCCTGGATTAGGGGGTGTCCGGATGGCCGGACTATACCTTCAGCCGGACTCCTGGACTATGAAGATACAAGATTGAAGACTTCGTCCCGTGTCCGGAAGGGACTTTCCTTGGCGTGGAAGGCAAGCTTGGCGATACGGATATGTAGATCTCCTACCATTGTAACCGACTTTGTGTAACCCTAACCCTCTCCAGTGTCTATATAAACCGGAGGGTTTTAGTCCGTAGGACAACATACAGAACAACAATCATACCATATGCTAGCTTCTAGGGTTTAGCCTCTCCGATCTCGTGGTAGATCTACTCTTGTACTACCCATATTATCAATATTAATCAAGCAGGACGTAGGGTTTTACCTCCATCAAGAGGGCCCGAACCTGGGTAAAACTTCGTGTCCCTTGCCTCTTGTTACCATCCAGCTTAGACGCACAGTTCGGGACCCCCTACCTGAGATCCGCCGGTTTTGACACTGACAACGCCCCTGCTGGTTCCTCCCCTCGTGTCCCCGAGCTCGCAGACCCCGCGCGCCCCTGCGGGTAAGTTCGCCGGAGACCCACCAGGCCGATGCTCCCCTGCCTCATCCTCGGCGCCTCGTCCCTGAGCTCCGAGTTTGCCTGCCTTGCCTCCTCCCTCTCCACTCCCTGTTTTTCCTTCCTCACCTCACATGTCCCTTCCCCTCTTTCTCTAACAGGAGCCCCGACGCTGATGCCATGACTGCGCCGCTGCTGTCGAGATCCCTCACCCTGGACTTATCCATTTTTGGCGTGCGCTCGCGCGGCCGTCAACCGCGTCGCCGGAGGTCCTCGTCGGCTCCCCATGCTGTTCCTGCAAGGCCTGCAACTGTTTTTGGCCTACTTTTCCTCGGCCTCGACCAAGAACGAGCATTGCTGCTGCCTGCTCGATTCGCACGCACGCACGACTTCCACGTTGACCGGGTCTCCGCGCGTGGCCAGACGGCCATGCCAGGCCCAGCCGCTGGCTTGAACCCCTTTTGTTGGCCGCCAAGACCGCCTGGGGCTGCCTTGTTCTGGTTCACCAGGTTCTGCACCGAAACATCTTCACGGTCAACTAAGTTTTGCTGTCCCGACCAGGACCATCAAGTACCACGACGTCCGTCGATCGCCATGTACCCCTTCGGATACGCAAGTCCCTCGGAGGTCCACCGATGTCTAGTATGTCTCAAGACCCGGATCGACAAGTACCACGACGACAAGTGTGACCCTTCGGATGCGCCAAGTTCGTCTACACAAAAACGCCTCATGTCGGCAAGACCCACAAGTCAGACCCCGAACGATCGACGTCTCGTGGACCGTGTACAACTACCGTCTCCCCGAAGACGTTGGAGTCATCAAGTACCTCTCTGAAATGAACGTGAACGACTACCGCCGCAAGAACGGGACCGGAAAGTCCAAAGACCCCAAGTACCACAACACCGATGACATGAACGTCTACGGAAACTTGTGCAACGATAAACATGTACCACTACCGTCGCCGAGATCGCGAGAACCTCTACTGTCGACCCTAGAGCGTGCGAGAACGACTACTTCCACTACCGCCGTCGCGAGAACGTCTACTTCCTCTACCGTGCACCGAATGAGAACTATCCCGCTTGCACGCTTCGAAGGTATAACCTCGAGACAACATCCGTGAACCAATGCTTGCGATGTTTGAGATGCTCGTGTTTGCACCGTGTCCAAATTGCCACTCGTTTTCTTTGTCGGCAACTCGTGGGACACCCGGAATCCGGGAGCGCCCCACCATCTTTTGCACGCATCCGCACACTTCTCCTTTGCATCGGTATCTCAATTGAGTTACCGGAACCGGAACGCTGCCGTGGCACCGTTTTTGTTATCGTTGCCGTGGCACCCCTTTCCTTTCCACCACGGTGACAAATGCTTCATAATGCTCTTGTCAACTTTTAATAAAAAAATTCATAAACTTGTTCCTGTCATCCGCATCATGATAACAACAATTAAAATGTTTAAAATTGTTGTTGCACCAAATTGCTAATGCATACGGGGATTTACCGGATTTGTTGTTGGTTATATTCGGCCCCATTTAAATTATTTAGACGGTATAGTTTTGTTATGCTTCACTTCTTGCCATGCTAACCAACACTTAATTTTGTTGGGTACATAAACGTGATGGGTTTCGTAGTAATTTCAAAAAATTTCCTACGCACACGCAAGATCATGGTGATGCATAGAACCGAGAGGGGAGAGTATGATCTACGTACCCTTGTAGATCGACAACGGAAGCGTTTGGTTGATGTAGTCGTACGTCTCCACGGCCCGACCGATCAAGCACCGAAACTACGGCACCTCCGAGTTCTAGCACACGCTCAGCTCGATGACGATCCCCGGAATCCGATCCAGCAAAGTGTCGGGGAAGAGTTCCGTCAGCACGACGGCGTGGTGATGATCTTGATGTACTACCGTCGCAGGGCTTCGCCTAAGCACCACTACAATATTATCGAGGACTATGGTGGAAGGGGGCACCGCACACGGCTAAGAATATGATCACGTGGATCAACTTGTGTCTCTAGGGGGTGCCCCTGCCTCCGTATATAAAGGTTCAAGGGAGGGGGGCCGGCCGGCCAGGAGAGGCGCGCCAGGAGGGAGTAGGACTCCCCCCCTTTCCTAGTTGGAATAGGATTCGTGAGGTGGGAAAAGAGAGAGAGAGAAGGGGGGGGGGCGACGGCCCCCTCTCTCCTTGTCCTATTCGGACTAGGGGTGGAGGGGCGCGCGGCCCAGCCCTGGCTGCCTCTTCTCTTCTTCCACTAAGGCCCACTAAGGCCCATATACCTCCCGGGGGGTTCCGGTAACCTCCCGGTACTCCGGTAAAATCCCGATTTCACCCGGAACACTTCCGATATCCAAACATAGGCTTCCGATATATCAATCTTTATGTCTCGACCATTTCGAGACTCCTCGTCATGTCCGTGATCACATCCGGGACTCCGAACAACCTTCGGTACATCAAAATGCATAAACTCATAATATAAATGTCATCGTAACCTTAAGCGTGCGGACCCTGCGGGTTCGAGAACAATGTAGACATGACCGAGACACGTCTCCGGTCAATAACCAATAGCGGAACCTGGATGCTCATATTGGTTCCTACATATTCTACGAAGATCTTTTATTGGTCAGACCGCATAACAACATACGTTGTTCCCTTTGTCATCGGTATGTTACTTTCCCGAGATTCGATCGTCGGTATCCAATACCTAGTTCAATCTCGTTACTGGCAAGTCTCTTTACTCGTTCCGTAATACATCATCCCGCAACTAACTCATTAGTTGCAATGCTTGCAAGGCTTCAGTGATGTGCATTTACCGAGAGGGCCCAGAGATACCTCTCCGACAATCGGAGTGACAAATCCTAATCTCGAAATACGCCAACCCAACATGTACCTTTGGAGACACCTGTAGAGCTCCTTTATAATCACCCAATTAGGTTGTGACGTTTGGTAGCACACAAAGTGTTCCTCCGGCAAACGGGAGTTGCATAATCTCATAGTCATAGGAACATGTATAAGTCATGAAGAAAGCAATAGCAACATACTAAACGATCGGGTGCTAAGCTAATGGAATGGGTCATGTCAATCAGATCATTCAACTAATGATGTGATCCCGTTAATCAAATGACAACTCTTTGTCCATGGTTAGGAAACATAACCATCTTTGATTAACGAGCTAGTCAAGTAGAGGCATACTAGTGACACTCTGTTTGTCTATGTATTCACACATGTATTATGTTTCCGGTTAATACAATTCTAGCATGAATAATAAACTTTTATCATGATATAAGGAAATAAATAATAACTTTATTATTGCCTCTAGGGCATATTTCCTTCAGTCTCCCACTTGCACTAGAGTCAATAATCTAGTTTCACATCGCCATGTGATTTAATAGCAATAGTTCACATCACCATATGATTAACACCCATAGTCCACATCGATATGTGACCAACACCCAAAGGGTTTACTAGAGTCAGTAATCTAGTTCACATCGCTATGTGATTAACACCCAAAGAGTACTAAGGTGTGATCATGTTTTGCTTGTGAGATAATTTTAGTCACCGGGTCTGTTATATTCAGATCCGTAAGTATTTTGCAAATATTTATGTCAACGATGCTCTGCACAGAGCTACTCTAGCTAATTGCTCCCACTTTCAATAGGTATCTAGACTTAGATTCATCTAGATTAGTGTCAAAACTTGCATCGGCGTAACCCTTTACGATGAACCTTTTTTCACTTCCATAATCGAGAAACATATCCTTATTCCACTAAGGATAATTTTGACCGCTGTCCAGTGATCTACTCCTAGATCACTATTGTACTCAGTGGTATGGTATACAATAGATCTGGTACACAGCATGGCATACTTTATAGAACCTATGACCAAGGCATAGGGAATGACATTCATTCTCTTTCTATCTTCTGCCGTGGTCGGGCTTTGAGTCCTACTCAATTTCACACCTTGTAACATAGGCAAGAAACTCTTTCTTTGACTGTTCCATTTTGAACTACTTCAAAATCTTGTCAAGGTATGTATTTATTGAAAAACCTTATCAAGCGTCTTGATCTATCTCTATAGATCTTGATGCTCAATATGTAAGCAACTTCACCGAGGTCTTTCTTTGAAAAACTCCTTTCAAACACTCCTTTATGCTTTGCAGAATAATTCTACATTATTTCCGATCAACAATATGTCATTCACATATACTTATCAGAAATGCTGTAGTGCTCCCACTCACTTTTTTGTAAATACAGGCTTCTCCAAAAGTCTGTATAAAACCAAATGCTTTGATCACACTATCAAAGCGTTTATTCCAACTCCGAGAGGCTTGCACCAGTCCATAAATGGATCGCTGGAGCTTGCACACTTTGTTAGCTCCCTTTGGATTGACAAAACCTTCCGGTTGCATCATATACAACTCTTCTCCCAGAAATCTATTCAGGAATGCAGTTTTGACATCCATCTGCCAAATTTCATAATCATAAAATGCGGTAATTGCTAACATGATTCGGACAGACTTAAGCATCGCTACGGGTGAGAAGGTCTCATCGTAGTCAACCCCTTGAACTTGTCGAAACCCTTTTGCGACAAGTCGAGCTTTGTAGACAGTAATATTACCGTCGGCGTCAGTCTTCTTCTTGAAGATCCATTTATTCTCAATTGCTTGTCGATCATTGGGCAAGTCAACCAAAGTCCATACTTTGTTCTCATACATGGATCCCATCTCAGATTTCATGGCCTCAAGCCATTTTGCGGAATCTGGGCTCATCATCGCTTCCTCATAGTTTGCAAGTTCGTCATGGTCTAGTAACATGACTTCCAGAAAAGGATTACCATACTACTCTGGTGCGGATCTCACTCTGGTTTACCTAAGAGATTCGGTAGTAACTTGATCTGAAGTTACATGATCATCATCATTAGCTTCCTCACTAATTGGTGTAGTAGTCACAAGAACAGATTTCTGTGATGAACTATTTTCCAATAAGGGAGAAGGTACAATTACCTTATCAAGTTTTCTACTTTCCTCCCACTCACTTCTTTCGATAAAAACTCCTTCTCTAGAAAGGATCCATTTTTAGCAACGAATGTCTTGCCTTCGGATCTGTGATAGAAGGTGTACCCAATAGTCTCCTTTGGGTATCCTATGAAGACATATTTCTCTGATTTGGGTTTGAGCTTATCAGGATGAAACTTTTTCATATAAGCATCACAATCCCAAACTTTAAGAAACGACAACTTTGGTTTCTTGCCAAACCACAGTTCAGATTGTGTCGTCTCAACGGACTTAGATGGTGCCCTTTTAAACGTGAATGCAGCTGTCTTTAATGCATAACCCCAAAACGATAGTGGTAGATCGGTAAGAGATATCATAGATCGCACCATATCTAATAAAGTACGGTTATGATGTTCGGACACACCATTACACTGTGGTGTTCCAGGTGGCGTGAGTAGTGAAACTATTTCACATTGTTTTTAACTGAAGGCCAAACTCGTAACTCAAATATTTTACTTCTGCGATCATATCGTAGAAACTTTTTATTTTGTTACGATGATTCTCCACTTCACTCTGAAATTCTTTGAACTTTTCAAATGTTTCAGACTTGTGTTTCATCAAGTAGATATACCCATATCTGCTCAAATCATCTGTGAAGTTCAGAAAATAACGATACTTGCCGTGAGCCGTAACACTCATCGGACCACATACATCAGTATGTATTATTTCTAATAAGTCAGTTGCTTGCTCCGGAGAACGGAGTCTTAGTCATCTTGCCCATGAGGCATGGTTCGCAAGCATCAAGTGATTCATAATCAAGTGATTCCAAAATCCCATCAGCATGGAGTTTCTTCATGCGCTTTACACCAATATGACCTAAACGGCAGTGCTACAAATAAGTTGCACTATCATTATTAACTTTGCATCTTTTGGCTTCAATATTATGAATATGTGTATCACTACAATCGAGATCCAACAAACCATTTTCCTTGGTGTGTATGACCATAGAAGGTTTTATTCATGTAAACAGAACAACAATTGTTCTCTAACTTAAATGAATAACCGTATTGCAATAAACATGATCAAATCATATTCATGCTCGACACAAACACCAAATAACACTTATTTAGGTTCAACACTAATCTCGAAAGTATAGGGAGTCTGCGGTGATGATCATATCAATCTTGGAACCACTTCCAACACACATCATCACTTCACCCTTAACTAGTCTTTGTTTATTCTGCAACTCCCGTTTCGAGTTACTAATCTTAGCAACTGAACTAGTATCAAATACTGAGGGGTTTCTATAAACACTAGTAAAGTACACATCAATAACATGTATATCAAATATACTTATGTTCACTTTGCCATCCTTCTTATCTGCCAATCACTTGGGGTAGTTCCGCTTCCAGTGACCAGTCCCTTTGCAGTAGAAACACTTAGTCTCAGGCTTAGGACCAGACTTGGGCTTCTTCACTTTAGCAGCAACTTGCTTGCCGTTCTTCTTGAAGTTCTCCTTCTTCCCTTTGCCCTTTTATTGAAACTAGTGGTCTTGTCTACCATCAACACTTGATGCTCTTTCTTGATTTCTACCTTCATCGATTTCATCATCATGAAAAGCTCGGGAGTCGTTTTCGTCATCCCTTGCATACTATAGTTCATCACAAAGTTCTACTAACTTGGTGATGGTGACTAGAGAATTCTGTCAATCACTATCTTATCTGGAAGATTAACTCCCACTTGATTCAAGCGATTGTAGTACTCAGACAATCTGAGCACATGCTCACTAGTTGAGCGATTCTCCTCCATCTTTTGGCTATAGAACTTGTTGGAGACTTCATATCTCTCAACTCGAGTATTTGCTTGAAATATTAACTTCAACTCCTGGAACATCTCATATGGTCCATGACGTTCAAAACGTCTTTGAAGTCCCGATTCTAAGCCATTAAGCATGGTGCACTAAACTATCAAGTAGTCATCATATTGAGCTAGCCAAACGTTCATAGCGTATGCATCTGCTCCTGCAATAGGTCCGTCACCTAGCGGTGCATCAAGGACATAATTCTTTTGTGCAGCAATGAGGAAAAACCTCAGATCACGGATCCAATCCGCATCATTGCTACTAACATCTTTCAACACAATTTTCTCTAGGAACATATCAAAATAAACACAGGGAAGCAACAATGCGAGCTATTGATCTACAACATAATTTGCAAAATACTACCAGGACTAAGTTCACGATAAATTTAAGTTCAATTAATCATATTACTTAAGAACTCCCACTTTAGATAGACATCCCTCTAATCCTCTAAGTGATTACGTGATCCAAATCAACTAAACCATGTCCGATCATCACATGAGATGGAGTAGTTTCATTGGTGAACATCGCTATGTTGATCATATCTGCTATATGATTCACGCTCGACCTTTCGGTCTCTTATCTGTATATGCTTGGCTCGTCAAGTATAACCTGAGTATTCCGCGTGTGCAACTGTTTTGCACCCGTTGTATTTGAACGTAGAGCCTATCACACCCGATCATCACGTAGTGTCTCAGCACGAAGAACTTTCGCAACGGTGCATACTCAAGGAGAACACTTCTTGATAATTAGTGAGAGATCATCTTATAATGCTACCGTCAATCAAAGCAAGATAAGATGCATAAAAGATAAACATCACATGCAATCAATATAAGTCATATGATATGGCCACCACCATCTTGTGCTTGTGATCTCCATCTTCGAAGCACCGTCATGATCACCATCGTCACCGGCGCGACACCTTGATCTCCATCATAGCATCGTTGTCGTCTCGCCAATCTTATGCTTCCACGACTATCGCTACCGCTTAGTGATAAAGTAAAGCATTACAGCGCGATTGCATTGCATACAATAAAGCGACAACCATATGGCTCCTGCCAGTTGTTGATAACTCGGTTACAAAACATGATCATATCATACAATAAAATTTAGCATCATGTCTTGACCATATCACATCACAACATGCCCTGCAAAAACAAGTTAGACATCCTCTACTTTGTTGTTGCATGTTTTACATGGCTGCTACGGGCTTAAGCAAGAACCAATCTTACCTACGCATCAAAACGACAACGATAGTTTGTCAAGTTGGTGCTGTTTTAACCTTCACAAGGACCGGGCGTAGCCACACTCGGTTCAACTAAAGTTGGAGAAACTGTCACCCGCAAGCCACCTATGTGCAAAGCACGTCGGGAGAACTAGTCTCGCGTAAGCGTACGCGTAATGTCGGTCTGGGCCGCTTCGTCCAACAATACCGCCGAACCAAAGTATGACATGCTGGTAAGCAGTATGACTTATATCGCCCACAGCTCACTTGTGTTCTACTCGTGCATATAACATCAACATATAAAACCTAGGCTCTGATACCACTGATGGGTTCCGTAGTAATTTCAAAAAAATTCGTACGCACACGCAAGATCATGGTGATGCATAGCAACGAGAGGGAAGAGTATGATCTACGTACCCTTGTAGATCGACAACGGAAGCGTTTGGTTGATGTAGTCGTACGTCTCCACGGCCTGACCGATCAAGCACCGAAACTACGGCACCTCCGAGTTATAGCACACGTTCAGCTCGATGACGATCCCCGGACTCCGATCCAGCAAAGTGTCGGGGAAGAGTTCTGTCAGCACGATGGCGTGGTGACGATCTTGATGTACTACCGTCGCAGGGCTTCACCTAAGCACCGCTACAATATTATCGAGGACTATGGTGGAAGGGGGCACCGCACACGGCTAAGAATATGATCACGTGGATCAACTTGTGTCTCTAGGGGGTGCCCCTGCCTCCGTATATAAAGGTTCAAGGGAGGGGGGCCGGCCGGCCAGGAGAGGCGCGCCAGGAGGAGTCCTACTCCCTCTGGGAGTAGGACTCCCCCCGTTTCCTAGTTGGAATAGGATTCGTGAGGTGGGAAAAGAGAGAGAGAGAAGGAGGGGGGCACCGCCCGCCTCTCTCCTTGTCCTATTCGGACTAGGGGTGGAGGGGCGCGCGGCCTAGCCCTGGCTGCCTCTTCTCTTCTTCCACTAAGGCACACTAAGGCCCATATACCTCCCGGGGGGTTCCGGTAACCTCCCGGTACTCCGGTAAAATCCCGATTTCACCCGGAACACTTCCGATATCCAAACATAGGCTTCCAATATATCAATCTTTATGTCTCGACCATTTCGAGACTCCTCGTCATGTCCGTGATCACATCCGGGACTCCGAACAACCTTCGGTACATCAAAATGCATAAACTCATAATATAACTGTCATCGTAACCTTAAGCATGCGGACCCTACGGGTTCGAGAACAATGTAGACATGATCGAGACACATCTCCGGTCAATAACCAATAGCGGAACCTGGATGCTCATATTGGTTCCTACATATTCTACGAAGATCTTTTATTGGTCAGACCGCATAACAACATACGTTGTTCCCTTTGTCATCGGTATGTTACTTGCCCGAGATTCGATCGTCGGTATCCAATACCTAGTTCAATCTCGTTACCGGCAAGTCTCTTTACTCGTTCCGTAATACATCATCCCACAACTAACTCATTAGTTGCAATGCTTGCAAGGCTTCAGTGATGTGCATTTACCGAGAGGGCCCAGAGATACCTCTCCGACAATCGGAGTGACAAATCCTAATCTCGAAATACGCCAACCCAACATGTACCTTTGGAGACACCTGTAGAGCTCCTTTATAATCACCTAGTTACGTTGTGACGTTTGGTAGCACACAAAGTGTTCCTCCAGCAAACGGGAGTTGCATAATCTCATGGTCATAGGAACATGTATAAGTCATGAAGAAAGCAATAGCAACATACTAAACGATCGGGTGCTAAGCTAATGGAATGGGTCATGTTAATCAGATCATTCAACTAATGATGTGATCCCGTTAATCAAATGACAACTCTTTTTCCATGGTTAGGAAACATAACCATCTTTGATTAACGAGCTAGTCAAGTAGAGGCATACTAGTGACACTCTGTTTGTCTATGTATTCACACATGTATTATGTTTCCGGTTAATACAATTCTAGCATGAATAATAAACTTTTATCATGATATAAGGAAATAAATAATAACTTTATTATTGCCTCTAGGGCATATTTCCTTCAAAACGAGAGAGAACTAAATAAGTCATGTGGTGTTTTCTTCAAAATGCAACTCCGTTGCATATTGAGCTCCACTTAATTTGTAGAATTGTTTGTGCATTTTGCCATGCCATGCTTCATTAAACCGGTCATGCATCATACTCAATTGTGCATCATGCCATGTTGATGTGGTGGTTGTTTACTATGTTGTTTGCTTCTTCCGGTGTGCTTCTTCGGGTTGGTTCCGATAACGTCGCGTTTGTGAGGATCCGTTCGATGTCATCTGTTTGTCTTCTTCATGGACTCGTTCTTCTTCCTTGCGGGATCTCAGGCAAGATGACCATACCCTCGAAATCACTTCTATCTTTGCTTGCTAGTTGCTCGCTCTTTTGCTTTGCCTATGCCGCAATACCTACCACATGCTTTACCATGCCTCCCATATTGCCATGTCAAGCCTCTAACCCACCTTGTCCTAGCAAACTGTTGTGTGGCTATGTTACCGCTTTGCTCAGCCCCTCATATAGCGTTTCTAGTTGCATGTGAAGATTGGAGTTTGTTCCTTGTTGGAACATGGATTTGTTGGGATATCACAATATCTCTTATTTAACTAATGCATCTATATACTTGGTAAAGGGTGGAAGGCTCGGCCTTATGCCTGGTATTTTGTTCCACTCTTGCCGCCCTAGTTTCTGTCATACCGGTGTTATGTTCCTTGATTTTGCGTTCCTTACACGGTTGGGTTATAATGGGAACCCCTTGACAGTTCGCCTTAAATAAAACTCCTCTAGCAAGGTCCAACCTTGGTTTTACCATTCGCCTACCTACCACCATATACCTTCCCTTGGGTTCTACAGACTCAAGGGTCATCTTATTTTAAACCCCCCCCCCCCCGGGTCAGTGCTCCTCTGAGTGTTGGTCCGAAACGGGCAGCCTGCGGGGCCACCTCAGGGCAACTCGAGGGTTGGTTTTACTCGTAGCTTGACCTATCCGGTGTGCCTTGAGAACGAGATACGTGCGACTCCTATCGGGATTTGTCGGCACATCGGGCGGCTTTGCTGGTCTTGTTTTACCATTGTCGAAATGTCTTGCAACCGGGATTCCGAGTCTGATCGGGTCTTCCTGGGAGAAGGAATATCCTCCGTTGACAGTGAGAGCTTGTGATGGGCTTAGTTGGGACACCCCTGCAGGGTTTTGAACTTTCGAAAGCCGTGCCCGCGGTTATGGGCAGATGGGAATTTGTTAATGTCCGGTTGTAGAAAACCTAAAACTTATCTTAATTAAAATGCATCAACCGTGTGTGTAGCTGTGATGGTCTCTTTCCGGCGGTGTCCGGGAAGTAAACACGGTGTTGGAGTTATGCTTGAACGTAAGTAGTCTAGGATCACTTCTTGATCATAGATTCTCGAACGTGCTTTGCCTTCTCTTCTCGCTCTCATTTGCGTAAGTTAGCCACCATATATGCTAGTGCTTGCTGCAGCTCCACCTCATACCTTTTCCCTACCCATAAGCTTAAATAGTCTTGATCGCGAGGGTGTGAGATTCCCGAGTCCCCGTGACTCACAGATTACTTCCAAAACCAGTTTGCAGGTGCCGATGATAACCGTGCAAGTGATGTAACCGAGATCAAGGAGGAGCTCGATGAAGATTATGTTTGTTGTGTTGTTTCGTTTCAGTTGATCAGTAGTGGAGCCCAGTCGGGGCGATCGGGGATCTGTAGCATTAGGGGTGGTCTTCTTTTATTTTGGTTCCGTAGTCGGACCTTGATTGTATCTGGATGTTGTAATGCTATATTCATGTATTGTGTGAAGTGGCGATTGTAAGCCAACTCTGTACCTCTTTCTTATTCAGTACATGGGATGTGTAAAGATTACCCCTCTTGCGACATTGCCTACAATGTGGTTATGCCTCTAAGTCGTGCTCCGACACGTGGGAGATATAGCCGCATCGTGGGTGTTACAGCAGATTCCTCCATCTCCTCGTCCGAGTCCCGAGCATCGTCAAAGTCTTGCACCATGTCTGCGGTCCCGGTACCATGCTCGTCGGTGCGACGACGAACCTCGGCTCTGGCACGTTGGGCAGACTCACCATGTAATGTCCAGACCGTGTAACCAGGCGTAAAACCAAACTTCTGCAGGTCTTTACTCATTTCAAGCTCGTCCCTCTTTTTATAGTTGTCGCAACGGGAACAGGGGCACCAGCTAAATTCCTGGCCATTTGCAAATGCGGTTCTAGCAAACCCCTTGGTTTTTGTTAACCATTCCTCGGTCCAAACTTTCTGACTAGTGTAACCGGTGTAGATCCATGCACGATCACTCATATTGACTTCCTACTGGACACACAAGCAATATATACATAATTAAGCAAAGCATATCCATCAGTTAATGGAGTTTGTTATTTTTATTACGTCCATGCAACCTACATGCTAATAGGTAAAGATAGGTCCTAATCCCACCCTAGTATGTGTAGATCGGGTTCGTTTTCCCATATGCTCAGCTCTGGATCCGATGCAGAATTTCGTCAGTGCCTCCCTGTTGTTCTCCGGGTACACATACTCGGGTTGTCCATGGATAACGTTGGACAATTCGAAAGAATCACCATTATAAATATGTAAATGCATGCATATTTATAGATGTAACCCTTTTGAATGGGAGACGCATAGTGGTTACGCATACTGATGATTGACACCTATAGCTAGCAAGTTTCATCGGGAGATGTCATTTGTGCTCACCAATGAACGTAGGGGCGGAGCTCGTCGAACACTAGACCCTCGCAGCGACGAAATAACTGCACATTCAAATCCAAAGATGAGTAACATAGCAATTTTGTTTCTTCCTCAACCTAACTAAATATTGACAACAGGATGAGCGGGTTAGGGGGTCCTTGGCGTCGATGGAACCCTAAATAGCAAGTATCATCGGTGCGAGATACATGTGGCGCTCAGCGTTGAACACTAGATCCACATTCCACAAGTGAAGTCGGTGCCCGGCGTCCCGCAACAATAGTTCTGGTGGCCGATGACGGTCGAACACCATCGCGAATTTGTTTGGCAGCCTCTGCGATGAGGATTAAAGCCAAGTTTTGAAATTTCAAACAACCAAACCGAATTGAGTCAGTTTGGGTGTTTCAAGTTTCAACACTTGCCTTTTAATCATCATCGCAGAGGCTGCCAGACAAATTCGCGATGGTGTTCGACCGCCATCGACACCGAGAACATTTGCTTTGGGACGCTGGACGTCGGCGTCACTTGTGGGACATGGATGTAGTGTTCCACACTGATGGCCACATGTATCTCGCACCGACGATATACTTGCTATTTAGGGTTCCATCGACACCGAGGAACCCCCTAATTAAACCGCTCATCCCTGGGCGCCCCCTTTTCCTACTTCTTTTTTCATCTTCAACTTCTACTTCTTTTTTTCATCATCTTCTTCTTGTACTACTTATTGTTCTTTTTTCTTCTTCTTCCTCTTCTTCTCTTTCTTTTTCTTTCATTTTTCTTGATTATTCTTAAAAACAGGAAAAAAAACCTAAACAAAACTATAAACTAAATGTAACCTAAAATAAACTAAATTAACCTAAACTAACCTAAATAACCTAAACTAACCTAAACTAAACTAACCTAATTAACCTAAACTAAACAAAAATAAACTAAATCTAAAAATAAGAAGAAGAAAACTCACCACGATGAGGGGCAGGGCGGCGACGGGGCGGGGCCGGGCTGGGCGGTGCGGTGCGGCCGGGTGGCGGCGGCTCGGGACGGGGGCGGGGCGGTGTGGGGCGGTCAGCAACTCGGTACGGCGGCGGCGGCGCGGCCGGGCGGCGACGGCTCGGGATGGGGTCGGGGCGGTGCGGGACTGCCCGCGACGGGGGTGGCGCGGGGCGGCGGCGGCTCATGCATGGGGCTGGGGCGGGGTGGCCGGCGATGGGGGTGGCGCGGGGCGGCCGGTGACGGGGGTGGCGGCGCGGGTTAGGGGCGGCGGCAGGGGTGAGGGGTGGTGGTGGCTCGGGAAGGGGACGGACAAATCAGAGAGGGGGGCACGGGCGCGGGCGCGGCCCCTTTTCTGCAAGTAGGTCACACCTCTTTGTCGTCTGCTAGCAGACAGCAAAGAGTGTACCTAGTGGGTGGGGCCGGGGAAACGGACAACCTAACGTCCATTTTCTTTGCTATCCACTAGCGGACGGCAAAGAAGTTTTGCCGTCCGCCAGCCGACGGCAAAGAAAATGGCTGTTAGGTCGTCCTCGTAAGCCCGCCACCCATCCTCTTTGCTATCCACTAGCGGACGGCAAAGATATGCTGATGGCAAAGCCTTCCATTGCCGTCCGCTGCCTCTTTGCCGTCCATTTTCCGGTGGCTGATGGCAAAGCCTTTCTTTGCCATCCGCTAGCTGACGGCAAAGTGTCGGCAGACGGCAAATCTGCTGATTCCGGTAGTGTAGACCTATGTTTTTGCGTATGCATTTGACTGATATGCTTAAAATGAATCCTTATGCTAAATATATGAAGGAAATTGTTACAAATAAAAGAAAGATACCGGAAGCTGAAATTTCCACCATGCTTGCTAATTACAGTTTTAAGGGTGGAATGCCAAAGAAACTTGGAGATCCAGGAGTACCAACTATACCATGCTCCATTAAAAGAAACTATGTTAAAACTGCTTTATGTGATCTTGGAGCCGGTGTTAGTGTTATGCCTCTCTCTTTATATCATAGACTTGATTTGAATAAGTTGACACCTACTGAAATATCTTTGCAAATGGCTGACAAATCAACTGCTATACCTGTCGGTATTTGTGAGGATGTGCCTGTTGTGGTTGCAAACGTTACTATTTTAACGGACTTTGTTATTCTTGATATTCTCGAGGACGATAGTATGTCTATTATTCTTGGAAGACCCTTTTTGAATACTGCAGGGGCTGTTATTGATTGCACCAAAGGCAATGTCACTTTTCATGTTAATGGTAATGAGCATACGGTACACTTTCCGAGGAAACAACCTCAAGTCCACAGTATCAATTCTATTGGAAAAATTTCAACAATTACTATTGGAGGTTTTGAATTTCCTCTTCCTACTGTCAAGAAGAAATATGATATTCTTATTGTTGGGGACGTGCATATCCCCGTTGAGGTAACCTAGTGCTATTCGAAAATTCTCCGGTTTCATGCAATTCAGAATGAGTTTGTTAACAAGACTTGATCAACCTTGTTAGTGGATTCCTTTTGATGAGCATGAGATGGATGAAGTTAGAAAACACAACTCTCTATACCCTCCTTTTACTTTCTGTTATTTATATTAAATAAAGCAAAAATAGTATTTCATGTCTATTTTTTGAATCATCCATGCAATGAAAAATACCCCGAAAATAAAAGTTCTCCAAATGCCCTGAAAATTAAATATGATTTTTTCTAGAATATTTGAGAATATCTGGCACTGAGAACACAACAGGGGGAGCAAGCACCTGGCCACGAGGGTCCAGGGCGCACCCCCTGCCTCGTGGGCCCATGGTGGCTCCCCTCCACTTATTCCAGCTACCACACACACCTTCTTCCTCCCAAAAAAATCACCATCCAGCTCAAGCACGAGTTCTAGCTCATCTTGCTGCCATTTTCGATCTCCTAGCTCAAAGCTCCATTCACAAAACCGTTTTGGGGGATTGTTCTTTGATATGTGACTCCTTCAATGGTCCAATTAGTTTTTGTTCTAGTGCTTTATTCATTGCAAATTTTTGCTGCTTAGGTGACCTTGTTCTTGAGCTTGCATGTCAAATTTATATGGTCAAAAATAGTTTTAATGCATGATATATCCTCTAGCAACTTGTAGGAGTAGTTGCTATCAATTTTGTTGAGTTTGGTTCACTTTTATTTTGAGTTACTAAAAATTTCAGAAATTTTTCAGAGAAAGAAATATGTTTAGGAAAATGTACCAAGGTGGTTCTTCAAGGAAGTAAGGACCCAGACCCGCAATACGCGATGCGAACGAGGAACCACCAAGAGAAGCTCAAGTGCGGCCTTGTGAATGGCCGTCAGAGGATTTCATGGTCCAAGCAGGAATCAGGCAATTGCCGCTGCATCTCAGTACGACCCTAGCTACAACTTTGGATATCCGCCAGGCCAGCCGTGGCCATAGACCAACTTAGGCCAAAATCCTAAACTTGGGGGAGTACGTATCTCTCACCGACATTACATTCATGCTCACACACTCATGCTAGTTGTCGGTGCTCATACTTTTTCATTGTAATATCCATGCTAGTTTATTTCCCTTTTTTATGCTTTCTTCTAATGTGTTTGATAAACTTTAGAAAAAACCAAAAAAATTAGTTGTAGCTTTTAGTTAGTTTACTTTCCATGCCTGTAGTAGTAATAATTAAAAGAAAACCCAAAAAGATTTCTTGTTCTTCTTTTGCTTGTTGGGAGCTTTCCCGTGTAAATAGTTTTGTTTCTTTTCTTTGGGGGTCGAGAGGAGAAGACCATAATGAAAATGTTGAGTGGCTCTTATATGCATTATTGTTGATCTAACAAAGAGCCCATATTACATTGTCTTCTCTCTTGAATTGAATGCTCGCAGATTCCAGCTTAGTCCAATGCAAGTGCACTATTATTATTATCCACACCATTCGGTCGTGCAAGTGAAAGACAATAATGATGATTATATGATGAACTTATTGAGATGAGAAAAGCTGGTATGAACTCAACCTCTCTTGTTTTTGTAAATATGATTAGTTCATCGTTCCTGATTCAGCCTATTATGAATAAACATGTTTGCAATGACAATTAGAGATTATAGTTGCTTATGCCATGCTTAATTAGCTAGGAGCTTATAATGGTTTACCTTGCGTGCCAACATGCTATTAAAATGGTTGTGATGTGGTATGATAGGGTGGTATCCTCTTTTGAATGATTCGAGTGGCTTGACTTGGCACATGTTCACACATGTAGTTGAAACAAAATCAACATAGCCTCTATGATATTTATGTTCATGGTGCATTATATCCTACTCATGCTTGCATTCTGTGTTGATTAATTTTAATGCATGTTCATGACTGTTGTCGCTCTCTAGCTGGTCGCTTCCCAGTCTTTTTCTAGCCTTCACTTGTACTAAGCGGGAATACTGCTTGTGCATCCAATTCCATAAACCCCAAAGTTATTCCATATGAGTCCACTATACCTACCTATATACGGTATCTACCTGCCTTTCCAAGTAAATTTGTATGTGCCAAACACTAAACCTTTAAATAAACATTCTGTTTTGTATGCTCGAATAGCTCATGTATCAACTAGGGATGTCTGTATCTTCCATGCTAGGTGGGTTATTCTCAAGAGGAGTGGACTCCACTCCTCACTCACGAGAAAATGGCTGGTCAGCGGGATGCCCAGTCCCATGCTTTATGCAAATCAAATCAAAATAACTACAAACAAAACTCCCCCGGGACTCTTGTTAGTTGGAGGCACTCGTTGTTTCGAGCAAGCCATGGATTGATGCTTGTTGGTGGAGGGGGAGGGGGTATAAACTTTACCATTCTCTTTGGGAACTGCCTATAATGTGTGTAGCATGGAAGATATCGAGATCTCTCGGTTGTTATGTTGACAATGAAAGTATAACGCTCAAAATATTATTCATATCTCTTTCAAAACCGAGCTCTGGCACCTCTACAAATCCCCGCTTCCCTCTGCGAAGGGCCTATCTATTTACTTTTATGTTGAGTCATCATCCTCTTATTAAAAAGCACCAGTTGGAGAGCACCGCTATCATTTGCATCCATTACTGTTAGTTTACATTGAGTATGACTTGACTGGATCTCTTTTACCATGAATCATAATGTCTAGTCAGTCCTTGATCTTTAAAGGTGCTATGCATTTATGTTTTGTGGTCTCAGAAAGGGCTAGCAAGATACCATCTTGTTATATCATATTATGATTATTTTGAGAAAGTGTCGTCATCCGAGATTTATTATTATTGCTCGCTAGTTGATTATGCCATTGATATGAGTAAACATGAGACCTAAGTGTTATTGTGAATATGGTTAGTTCATAATATTTGCTGAAAATTTGAATGCTGGCTTTACATATTTACAACAACAAGAGCAAACAGAGTTTGTAAAAGTTTTTCTTTATCACTTTCAGTTTATCAACTGAATTGCTTGAGGACAAGCAAGGGTTTAAGCTTGGGGGAGTTGATACGTCTCCGTCGTATCTACTTTTCCAAACACTTTTGCCCTTGTTTTGGACTCTAACTTGCATGATTTGAATGGAACTAACCCGGACTGACGCTGTTTTCAGCAGAATTGCCATGGTGTTATTTTTGTGCAGAAATAAAAGTTCTCGGAATGACCTGAAAATCAACGGAGAATTATTTTGGAATATATAAAAAATACTAGAAGAAAGATCCACGTCAGGGGGGCCCACACCCTGTCCACGAGGGTGGGGGCGCGCCCTATCCCCATGGGCGCGCCCCTGCCTCGTGGGCCCCCTAACACTCCACCGACCTCAACCTTGACTCCATATATTCACTTTCGGGGAGGAAAAAAATCACAGAGAAGGATTCATCGTGTTTTATGATATGAAGCCGCCGCCAAGCCCTAAACTCTCTCGGGAGGGCTGATCTGGAGTCCGTTCGGGGCTCCGGAGAGGGGAATCCGTCGCCATCGTCATCATCAACCTTCCTCCATCACCAATTTCATGATGCTCACCGCCGTGCGTGAGTAATTCCATCGTTGGCTTGCTGGACGGTGATGGGTTGGATGAGATTTATCATGTAATCAAGTTAGTTTTGTTAGGGTTTGATCCCTAGTATCCACTATGTTCTGAGATTGATGTTGCTATGACTTTGCTATGCTTAATGCTTGTCACTAGGGCCCGAGTGCCATGATTTCAGATCTGAACCTATTATGTTTTCATCAATATATGAGAGTTCTTGATCCTAGCTTGCAAGTCTATAGTCACCTATTATGTGTTATGATTCGTTAACCCCGAAGTGACAATAATCGGGATACTTACCGGTGATGACTGTAGTTTGAGGAGTTCATGTATTCACTATGTGTTAATGCTTTGGTCCGGTACTCTATTAAAAGGAGGCCTTAATATCCCTTAGTTTCCATTAGGACCCCGCTGCCACAGGAGGGTAGGACAAAAGATGTCATGCAAGTTCTTTTCCATAAGCACGTATGACTATATTCGGAATACATGCCTACATTATATTGATGAACTGGGGCTAGTTCTGTGTCACCCTATGTTATGACTGTTACATGATCGATCGCATCCGGCATAATTCTCCATTACCGATCCAATGCCTACGAGCTTTTCCTATATTGTTCTTCGCTTATTTAATTTTCCGCTGCTACTGTTACAATCACTACAAAACCCAAAAATGTTACTTTTTCTACCATTACGTTTGCTATCGTTACCACTACTATCATATTACTTTGCTACAGATATTAAGTTTCCAGGTGTGGTTGAATTGACAACTCAGCTGCTAATAATTGAGAATATTCTTTGGCTCCCCTTGCGTCGAGTCAATAAATTTGGGTTGAATACTCTACCCTCGAAAACTGTTGCGATCCCCTATACTTGTGGGTTATCAGTGATCCGTCATTCTTTTCTTCAGTGGCTGCTATGGTGGTGCCGGAGGCAGGTGACGGGCTCAGAGATGCTCTACTATCTTTTCAGTTTTGTCATGTCGGTCCTTAGGTCACTTGTACTTTGTTCTTTATGATATGAATGAGACATGTATTATCATGCAAAAAAAAAGTCACTAGCTTGATGGGCCCAACGTGAGCAACCACGTTCCCGCAAAAAAAGTGAGCAACCACGTTGGCCTCTCTATTAGTAACATAATAAAGTAACTGAAAGCTAGTGAACTCGTGCGAAATTGTAGAGTTGCATAAGTTAACAATAGCTCGAGTATCGCTCTTGAGCATAATATGATCAAATCCTAGGTCAGCACTCAATAGCCAGCTGGGGACCATCTCTGTTGCATAAGTTTTCATTTTACGTATGTTCAGAAAAAATTCATTTTACGTGCGTTGGGTATGAACTCATGCCATCTCTATGTGCTCTCACTGGCATTCCAGCATGGTTGCGAACTGCCAGCCCCGTACCCCCATGTCTTGCTTGCTCTGAAACATTGTGCATCAACATTTTTTAAGGGTTTGTGCATCAACATCTAGTTTGAGCACATTCTGGTCAGGTGGCTGCCATCTTTATGTTGTTTTGGGCATTTTTGCTTTCTTCTCACTTCCCATGTTTGCAATACCAATTGCCCATTTAACAGACTATATTGCACTCATACATTTCTTTCACCGTGTCTTCTAGCATTTCTTCACTCCACACAACCCAACAACCACATAGAATAACACCCAACTTGTACCCTTTTGCACAGACTTATGGTCGATCAAGTCAAACTCCACAAATCGTTCCAGCGAGCTCCCTCCACCACCATCAATGTGGGCAATGGTGCCGCCCCCCTTATCTATGAAGCATACGCAAAGAAAAGCATCGAGGTGAGGGAGGCACTTCAGGCTAGTTTGGTTCGCTCCCTGGGCTCCTTGCCTAGAAAATTTCCATGCCTGGTGTCGGCCTGGTGAGGTGAACTTTTTGTGCCTGTCCAGGCTAGCCTGGCATCCGGGTGTTTGGTTTGTCCCTGGCATGCTGCTGCCCTGCTGTGCGTCATATAGCAATTAAAAAACCTTAAGTGGGAGCCAGGCATGCTGCGGCATGGTCCAGGCGAAAGAATTGGACGCTTGGGACCAGGCTAATCCCACTGCCTGGGTCATGCATGTTTTCCTCTCTTTTTTTTATTCCACTTGACCAGGCTAATCACAACTCTCCACCAGCCAGACCAGGCATGCACTCTTTCTCTCAGGACACAAACAAAACAAGTACCAGGCATATTTCAGGCAGCGTCCAGGCTAGGCGTGAGATGGCATGGATGCGAGGCAAACATCCTCTTCATGCGGGTGCTTGGGTCTCCAAGATCAAGATCACCGTCAACTTCTCCATGGTTCACCTCTAGCAATTCATTGCCCTTTCGTCTCTCATCTGGGATTTCCATCTCAATGAGCATGGCGAAGATGACATTTGGAAACTCACAGAGCGTGGTCTATACTCGGCGGCAACTGCTTACTCGGCACAATTTATGGGCACCTTGTACTCTCCTATGGATCACATGGTTTGGAAGGTGTGGGCTCCGCCCAAAGTCAAATTCTTTGCTTGGTTGGCCATCCAAGATAGAATTTGGACCGTCGACCACTTGGCCAAGTGTGGGTGGCCAAATTGCGGCCTTTGCCCTCTTTGTAAGAGAGAACAAGAGTCTGGAATACACCTCTTCTTCAATTGTCGTCTCACCCTCCGTCTTTCGAACCTCGCTAATGAGTGGCCGCACTTGGAAAACATTGACACCTCCTCTTGGCACCTAGAGAGCTCCATCAAAGATTGGTGCATCAACCTTTCTGGCAACAATACCCCAAACGTAAAGCAATGGCATCACTCACAATGCTCATTAGTTGGACCATTTGGAACAAGATAAATGCACACATGCTCCGTCAAAAGAGCAAGCCACTGACCATCTTGCTCAAGGCCATCAAAGACGAGACCAAGTTTTGGGTCTCGGCGGGTGCAAAAAAAATTGGGAGCCATTGTACCCAGGAAGTATTTTCATGCTTATTGTCGGCGGGCCTCGTGGCCTTGTAATACAAACTCTATTCTCTTCTTAATTAATAGATGAGGCAAATATTTTGCCTCTGTTTCAAGAAAAAACTGCCCAACTGTTTGTGTGCAAATCTGGGACTTTGACTGGTGTAAGCTCCCTTTAGCTCTTCCCAAAACAACCGATCGAAAGTGCATTTCGAAAAAGCGTGTACAATGGTCTCATCTTCTCCGCATGCTTCATGAAAGGGAATCCTCTCAATATGTCAAAGAACGGCCTGAGACGGTACAAACTTGTAAATCACCCTCTACCATAAGTTTCTCACTTTGGGGACCTGTAAATGCCATAACTCCTTCCACACCTTGCCCATGCCAGTGCCTAAGCTGCTTGGTTGATCATCGTGTAATTGATTAGCAACCAGGAGCTTATAGGCAGACCGAACTGTAAAGTTATATAATTTCTCGGCATTCCATGCACATGAATCTTCCATTGCAATATTAGTTGGTATCTTGCAGATGGCATCAACATCCGGTGTGACTAAGTTCTCAATGACACTATCTCTGTCCAACCCCAACTCTTCGGATCAATTAATTCTTCAACTAAAACAACATTAGCATTCGGGATCTTCACTAGGGGAGATATTGATTCACACTTATGCATGCCCTCGTGAGGCATGGCTCCGTGGTCCTTAGTAGGCATGACAAGATTTGAACCAGTGGCATTTTACCAAAATGAAACACTCTACTAAGTTTCGCCGCATGCCTTCTCTAAATTGGTGTTCAATACCAATGTGCACAATTCATCTCTTCTTTTCCTCGTAAATTATCTTTCTATTCTTTCCATGTAGAATCCTCCTGTTTTTTTTAATATTCACCAATGAGGGGAAAGGCTCCTCACACGGATATATTTCACAGATTACACGGAATCACACCAAAGACAGACGCAAGGGAGATTTAAGCCTATGCGACCATAGAGTTAGGTCAAAGCAAATATTATGGATAGTCGATGAAACGTCAGCATCAACATCTTGAAAAACTTTCTGATTTCTTGCGCCCCATATTTTCATTAAAATCCTCCTATCATTTCTTATTTTTGTCTCATATAATCAAAAGAATTGTACACATATTTTCTTGACAAAAAAGCACATCGAGAATATTTTACTATACCCGAGAACAAATAAGGCCTTGTACGACGCAAAGTGCTTATGGAATGCTTAGTACAATAAACAAAGTTTTGCTTAAGCACTGGTGCTTATCTTTATAGGAGGAGAGATGTCTAATTGCGCATATACCCTCTACAAATAAGTACTCCCTCCGTCCCATAATATAATAACATTTTTTACACTGATGTAGTGTCAACGCTTTTATATTATGGGACGGAGGGAGTACATATGCTTAAAAAATGGTTTCTTTCACTAAGCACTCACATTGTACAAGGTTATGTACTCCAATGATAGTTGAAGGTTATATACTCCCATGATAGTTGATGAATGGTTGAACGTTTTTTTCCAAAAAAAAAAGACTAGGCAAGGACATATGCCCGTACATTACAAAGAGGTCCCCCGCATAAAAAAATATAGAAAATATTGTGCACCCTAGATTTTTTTTTGAGCGGTCGAAGCACTTTATTATTCATTCAAAAAATGTTGGAAGAAATTACAATAAGGTCTGGTCTATTGCCTCGCAAAACCTAAAGTAGCAGAAGCTCTTGCCAGGTTTGTGTGCTTCAACATTTGACTCTCCTTTCTCATGAATGATTTGAACTGATTCAAAACCTTCACGTTTCGCCTTGATTCAAAACATTTGTGCAGCCCACGTTAAGACGAAGCTGACGCATCGCGGAATGGGCCCCTGCCCAGCCCAGCCCAGCCCAGCCCTCGTAGTCTAACCCGACTTGCTGGTCCGACGCAGTCAGCCGGCTGCCTCCCTGGTTCGAGTCCGACGCGCACGCCTCCGCCCCGCAAACACAGCTCGTGCCCGTCCGTCCCGGCGGCTCTCTCAAACCCACACTCCCCACCTTCTTGCGGCACAAGCCGGAGCCGACGATCCCCCCGCCCGCGCCGCCGTCGACGCGGCCTCTTCCGCTCGCCGGGATCGGTAAGCGCCCCCGTCCCCCCGCCCCATCGCGCTCACCGCTACAGTCTGTCGTAGAATCGCTCGCTGCGCGGTTGAAATTCGGCCGAAACCTTGTTCGTCCCCCTCCTATGTTAGGTCCGCTCCTGGAGCCACCAGCGGCAACTAGCCGTATCTGTAGCGTTGCAGTGTAGACCGCATCCTGGTACCAGGGGAATTCCAGGTTTTCACATAGGCAGGCAGCGTTTTTTCTTAAAGCTGTAGGCAGGTAGCTTCATTAGCAAATGTGCAACAGACCTCGGATTGGTTTGCAATACAAGGTTCACTAATCACTAGGCATCTTACAACTCCGCCAAAATGCCTCGCGTAGTACATCTGTCTGAAATCTGAACGATTCCTGCATATGCTTGTTCCCCGATGCAGTGATGCTTGTCCTGCTTATTCTTAACATGATTGTCGTGATCTCTTTTTTTCAGGAGAGAACTGTATAAACGGTTCGGTGATTGAAGCGACTTAAGTCTTAACCATGAGTAGCATAGGAACCGGGTATGATCTGTCCGTCACCACTTTCTCCCCGGACGGCCGTGTCTTCCAGGTCGAGTATGCTGGCAAGGCCGTCGACAACAGCGGGTGTGACCTAGCTCCCTCCCCTGTTTTCCTGACCTTCTCTGTCTGTGCAACTTCATGATGAAACTTTGGATGATTCTGTGTAGGACGATTGTTGGGATCAAGTGCAAAGATGGAGTTGTCCTCGTAAGTGGTTATTTGCTGTATTTCCTTTTACCCGGATGGGGTGGTACTCTGTGCTTCTTTTGTGTGATAACCTTTTAATATATTGGTCTATAGGGTGTGGAGAAGCTGATAACATCGAAGATGATACTTGCCGGGTCGAATCGGAGACTTCACTCTGTTCACCGGAACTCTGGCTTGGTAATCTCTCTTCCTTTTTTGTTACGTACAGGCTGGTCTCTCTCTGCGAATGCACCAATTATTTAGGATATATATCCTGCAGTGTTCCCTTTCATGTCTCTTTATAATTGCCTTTCTTCTTACTGTAATGGATTGCATTTGGTAATGAAGTTAATTCCTGTTCTCTTTTTCAGGCTGTGGCTGGGTTAGCAGCAGACGGTAGGCAGGTGGTCTCCAGAGCAAAGTCAGAAGCTGCCAATTATGAAAAGTGAGAATTAGTGAGACTTTTGATTTTCATACCAAATGTTTGTAGAACTGTAACCTAAAGCTGTAATCCACCAGGGTATACGGAGAACCCATGCCTGTGAAGGAATTAGCTGATCGTGTAGCTAGCTACGTTCATCTGTGTACACTCTACTGGTGGCTCAGGTAAGGCAGTTAAGATGTTCTTCTTGTTCAAGAAGGTGGTTGCCTCCAACATGTTACGTGATAGTTTGATACACTTTATACTCCTGTCTCAGGCCTTTTGGCTGTGGAGTTATTCTTGGAGGTTATGATAGGGATGGGCCACAGCTCTACATGATCGAACCTTCAGGGCTCTCATATGTGAGTTCTCAATCTAAGACATGGTAGTTCTTCTATTTTGCCATTATTTATTAGGACCGAGCAAGGTATAAGTTGGCTAGATAACACATATTTATATTTCCTGTCAGTGACCGGGCAAGTTTAATTTCATAGTAAACAGATAACTTTATGTACATGGATTAAGATGTGCAGTGCTGCTTTTAGTAGCAGTAGACGCATTTGGAATTTATGACTTAATGGTTGAATTTTGACAGAAATATTTTGGTGCTGCTCTGGGTAAAGGAAGACAGGCTGCAAAAACGTAAGCCAATCAAGTTTTCACTAATTTTTTTCTGTTGTATGATTCCTGTAGTGGCCATTTTCTGTTTTGTTGCAAACCACTAGCACGGCTAAAGCATGGCACATTCATGAATCGTTTTTATAAATACCATTTTAATTTTTCAAAGTAGATCTTTAGGAATAAGGAAGTAAACATGCTGTTGATATTCTTAAAGCTGCTCATCAAATGATCATCCACATTTAGCGTTTATGCAGGTAGTAGTTTAGCCGTTCCATATTCAACGGGCGAAATACTTATTGCTTATGTTAGGTTTGCCACTAGCAGAACACAGCTTAGGTGGTGTTTTATTGCTTACCACAGTTTGCTACATACGAGTTAGGCAGGTTTGGGTTAAGCTCGTATTTATTTCTTTGACAAATTTTGATGCGCCACATTTTCTTAAAACTGCATCAGTGCACCCTACACGTCAGATACATCTATTGTGAAATCTTGGCACACCTGTGATGAAAAGTTTGCTGAGCAATAAATTGTGACTTGTCACACTTCTCGCACAAAATTTAGGAAAAAAAAAAGCACTGCAACTAACCAAACAGACCCTCAGTTTAGCATTTTGATAAATAACCACTTCTTTACAGCCATAACAGAAATATTGTACCAGAACTGGTATGTGTAATCCTTTGAATTGTCTAGCTTCCGCAGTTAAGGCCCACAATACCAAACTGACCATTGATGTTAACGTACTTTAGATCATAGATGCACATCATTTACATAGTCTAAATACATTGACCGTTTATCTCTTTGTCCTTTTATTGGTCTTTCCGTTGATTTAGTTTTCAGTGGAAGAGTTGTTAATTAACTAAAACTTGATCTGTATTTACTTTCCCCTTGCAGCTTTGTAGCCATTGATGTGTATGTTTTCAGATACATTATGACATTGAGAGCTTTATATTACAAAGAACTTGTGCGATTCAAAATTTTGTAGAATGTCCCTTTTTACTGTTCGCAGCGGCTGTCAAATGCATCTGCACAAAATACTTATGATGATGTTTACTATGTATTTTTATTGGCCACAAACAGTGGTTCTCCATTCTAATTGATCTATCTTAATCTTGTCATACAGGGAGATAGAGAAATTGAAGCTTTCTGAGCTAACCTGCAGGGAAGGCATTGTTGAGGTTGCCAAGATGTATGTCCTAAATCTTTTGCCATCCTACTGCAAGTTTCATCTTTAGGATATACCACCTAGATTTCTGTCATGAATGGCCTGAAAGCTTGTTAGTCATGTACATTTACTTGCTCAAGCATGAAGATGGCCAGTAATTACTAGTCACAACAAATATTGATTTTCTCTCAGAAGGAACAACATTGCTGATCCTCCATATCATGGTTTTACTCCCACAAGGAGTATTTGTGGCTGCAATACTCTAGTACAAATTGCCATACCCGAAATAATTACTAGGCTGACTTTTTTTCCTGTACATGTAGAATTTATGGTGTACACGATGAAGCGAAAGACAAATCTTTTGAGCTGGAACTGAGCTGGGTGTGCGATGAATCTAACCGTCAGCATGAGAAGGTGATAAACGGCCACTCATAAAAAAAATACCCCCTCCCTTGGAACTCCACAGCTACCGTACATAGGCCACAGAGTTGCCCTTTGTTGAATTCCTTGCTAACTTTTCATACCTCGTGTAGGTTCCAAATGATCTTCTGGAGCAGGCCAAGGCAGCAGCGCAGGCAGCGTTGGAAGAGATGGACGCCGACTAAGAAGAGACCATGAGCTCTGCTCCCCATTTACTTTCACATGCTCGCGTAACAGATACCGGACTGGAGCGGTTCGTTTTCAGTGCAAAAAACTACCTTCAGGCGTTGTTGCTTACGGTTCCATGATTCCATCCCAGTTGAGGTAGCAAGCAGGTTCTCGTGTTTTGGGGGGTTGTAGCGAATCGTGTTCTGCTTGCTGTTGGTCACACACTGAATCTTAATCCATTGAAATCCGAACATGTTTGTCACAGATCTTAATCCATTGAAGATTTCAGTTTTACTCCTTTAACCGGCACCTAGCTGATCTCCTAAACCAGTTAGAGGAGTAAATTTTTTTACTCCGCCTGTTTTACTCCTCTAACTGGCACCTAGCTGATCTCCTAAACCAGTTAGAGGAGCAAAAAAATTTACTCCGCCTGGAGGCGGCCGAGTATCCCCTCGCCCTCCCTTTGATGCTGAATTCGCCGCCGCGGCTGCGTCCCAGCCCCCCGTCCCTGTGGAAGGTGGCGAAGCTCCTGCACATCTCTCATTGTTCGTCTCAAAGAACAGGCGGCGATGAGGGTGGCGTGGAGGTTTAAATGAAGTCGGAGCAGCGGAGCCGCCGCAGCGGTGACACTGGCATGGGCAGCGCCAAGCCGTCCATGGAGGGGCGCGGGTCATACAATGCGCTTCCATGGGTGTCGTAGGTAAATCTGAAAATGATTTCATGCTTGAACCATACTCGTACATGTATCTCTCAGAATCATACTTGAACTATACCCGTTTAATGCCATTTTCAGCCCAACCAAAACTAAACCCTCTATTTTTTTCCACCTAAACTAATTTAAACTCAATACATAACCGTGAGTTTAAACCCAATACATAACTATGTGTTTGCTTCAATGTATATATGATTGCACAAATCGACATGTTAAGAAGCAAATGACATAGAAAAGGCATAAGTGTATCTACAACAGTTTGGGAATAAAGTTATCGTTGAGATACAATCAACACACAATAAGAGTCAAAAAGACAATGCCCACAACTGAAAAGCTTACTGGCAAGTGTATTAAAACCAATTGCTTAGCAAAAGCACAAGCAAATACATTCGATTTGCATGTGGTGTTTCCTCATAATACAGAATTACATAGTGTATCGCAGCATGTACGCGGATCAAAGATACTCGTTATCGATGCGTCCTTACTTATTGCACATAACCAATGCCCAGAAACCGGTTTGGACCCATAGTTTATAGCCGTTAATAACCAAATTGTTTAAGCCCATAACCAACTATATCCAAATTGGTTTCTTCACATGCCCAAACCAAAACCAAACTAAAAAAGATTCGGCCTAATAAAACCTGAACCAATCAAACCCAAAGTAAGAACCAAACCGTTTCACCCAGTTTTTTAATAACCATTCTCAGGTTTAGTCGTAGGAGCTCAGGGACCGGGAGTGTCCTCGCTGCGAGACAGACTCTTGCCCAGGCCTTCGACTGCAATCTTTCTGGCCTGCTTGATAACCCATCAGTTCCGGTTAGTGTGATTGGCAGGTTTGTTCGAAGTGCCATGAACCTGGCAAGTCTTGTTGAGGATTTTATCAAGTGTGGTAAGACCATCCCTGTTCGCTTTAAAGGGCTTCTTTTTCTGGCCAGTCCTTGGATTGCTAAATCTAGCGTTGACAGCTGCGTCATCAACATCACTGCCGCTGGTTTTGTGCCGACGCTTGTTGTTCTTGTTGCGCCTAGGCCTTCTGTTTCTGTCGCGTACTTCCGAGGTGCCGACCTCATTGCTCTGAGTGCTACGAGCCAGCCAGCTATCGTCGCTCGTGTGGTATCGGGTCATCAAAGAGGTAAGGGCTGCCATGGTTCTCGTCTTATCTTGTTCAAACTGTCGTGCAAGCCACTCGTCTCGGATGCTATGCCTGAAAGCAGCGATCGCTTCTGCGTCAGGACAATCTACTATTTGATTCTTTTTAGTTAAGAACCAATTACAGAATTTTCTAGCGGACTCGCGAGGCTACTGAATGATGTGGCTTAGGTCATCGGCATCTGGGGGGCGAACATAGGTACCTCGGAAGTTCGTCCTAAAGGCGTCCTCGAGCTGCTACGAGCTCCCGATAGAGTTTTCGGGCAAGCTATTGAGACAATACCTTGCCAGTCCTTTAAGTTTCAGCGGTAGGTACTTGATGGCACGCACATCATCTCCTTGAGCCATATGGATGTGGAGAAGTCTTCAACCCACACAGCCGGGTCAGTAGTTCCATCGCACTGTTCGATATTAACGGGTTTAAACCCTTAAGGGAACTGGTGCTCCATGACCTCGTCCGTGAAACATATTGGGTGAGCAGGCCCTCGAAAACGAGCCGCTTCATGCTAGATATCCATTGGCATCCGAGCATGTGTCTGCTCTCGAGCCTTCCCATGCATGTCCAACCAGGCCTCATAGCTGACCTGCCCAGCAGGGCGCATGTCCTCTTGATCCATATGTGGATCTAAAGCTGGGGCAGGGTTTGCCGTTAATCTCCTTCGCAAATCGTATGACTCAGGGTATTGGAGTGGGTCCTGGCCTTCATGGCGAGGTATTGTGAGGGGATTTCTATTTTCCCCTGTTGGCATGTCCCGTCCCCGAGGAGGACGGCCTGGTTGATCAACTCGTTCGTGCTTGAATGGCACGTTTTCGGCGACTTCGTCATCGAATGCTGGAAGTAAACACCGTCATGGGTAGGATTTAACTTGTTCCTCACTCCGTGAATCAAAGTTTTGTTCGACTTCGAGGACCTCTCTACCCACTTATCATTGAGCGTGTTTTGATCAACTTGAAGTTGTTGATGTTTCTTTTTCAAGCTTCGAGCGGCTGCAATGAATCGCCGTCGAAACCTTTCTTGCTCGAATGGGTCCTCAGGGACGATGAAATCTGGCGGGGTCTGAGACTGACCTCCTCCTCGGATTCGGGGAGATAGTTACTTTCCTCCTCATCCTCGGGATCTTCGGGGTTCTCATCATCGGACATCCTTGTATGCCCGTTAAGTTGGTCAGGTGTGGCATTATCACCGTCACCCTGATCCTCAACGTCATTCGGGGGGGGGCATTATCCGTGGCATCTGTATTTTTTTTGGCTCTGCTTGCCCCTACCAACGCCCCTGGATCACCTACGTCGGCGCTTGGGAGAGTCTTTTTGCTTTTTCCCATCCTTCTTGGGGGTGTCTACCATATAAACATCATAGGTAGAGGTTGTGGGCCAGTTGCCGGTATGGGATATGGCCATTGGTGAGTTTGCTCCTGATGTGCCAACGACATCCTCATCCATGTCGGTTGCCTCATCGGAGGCGTAGTTCAGTGCGTCGGTTAAATCTTCGACCGTAGCGACTGGGTGGGTGGTGGGTGAGACGTAAATTTCCCTATCATCGGCTTTACATCCGATTTGGTCGTAGACTGAGGACGAAATTATGAGATTCCGAATTTGGTCTAGCATCTCGTTTAAGTGCGAGAGATCTGCTGGGTTCATCACTTGACTGTAGGTCGGGCTAACTTGCAGTATGCTCAGTGGACCGCTTGACGCAACCTCGGAGCTTTGGCCATCCATGGTTAATTCCTGGTCTGCTGGCGAAGAGATCGGATCCGAGCTTAACACCGGTTCCAAGGGCGGACTTGGCTCGAGGTCGAGACCCGATGAGATAGTAGTCGGATCGACACTTCAGGTTGGGCCCGATGTGACGATGATCGGATCCGCACTTGGAGTTGAGTCTGGTGCGAGATCTGGCCCGAGGCTTGGGTTAGAGGTCGACTCTGGGTTAAGGCCACGGTGCCTGAAGGGTTCTCGAGCCGAGCGTGATCGCCACGGGAGTCAGCGGTATATTCCAAACTCCCAAACATAATGACTTGGTTCGGGACGAAGCTCTCGACATGGTCCAAATGGCCGGTCGAGTTGGCATGGAGAACGACGCTGCCGAATGTAAAAAGCAGGACTGGGGACGAAGATGTCACCACAACCAATATTGTTGTTGATCTGAAGACGAGACATTGATCCTTTTTGACCACACAGCGGGACCTGCATGGGCCACCAATGTCGGTACTAAAACCGGATGATCTCGGATAGGGGGTCTCGAACTGTGGATATAGGAACAATGGGTAACAGGAGATAAGGGAGACGATGTTTACCCAGGTTCCCTCTCGAAGAGGTAAAACCCTACGTCCTACTCTGATTATATTGATGTGCTTGAGTATCGAGTACAAGATGGTCTACCTCGAGATCGTATATTGTGTTCTAAACCCTAAGGCTTGTAATCGTGTCTCTACAAACTAAACCCCTCAGCTTATATAGGCACCGACGGTATCTAGGTTACATATGGTCGGTTGCCGACTAGGAATAAACACGTTGACCATTAGAGTTGTCCTTGAAGTATACGCCAAGTCTTTGACGGCTTTCGTCTTGATCACACCATGATTCAAAGCTTCTGGAGTCCTTCCTTATGGAGGTTGGCGGGCTGTAAGCTCGGCCCATGGACTATGGGTCGCCTAGGTTGGTACCCCCTAGTGTAGGACACCGTCAGTAGCAACTTCTAATTTTTCAACTAAAGTGTATCAAATATGGTAGTTTATATATTTGACGAAGTCTATGGTTTGTGCTCTTATTTGTGCAAAATAAATCCAAACATATGGGAGCATGGCGATAAAAATGGACGTTGATACGACATTTGAATTATATAGAACATTTTTTTTGCGGGGTAAGTTTCTCCTTATTGAGCACATAATTTATTGCTCATTGCTTAACACACAAATTGGAGCTTAAGTTTTTGCTTGATGCCATTTAAGTAGCCTACTACATTGAGGGGCAGGTTGGAAGAAAGAAATATTTGCTTATGTTCATCAAGCAATCTCTGTGTTTTTTTCGTTATTTCCTTATATGTTCATCAAGCAATCCCTGTGTTTTTTCGTTGTCGATAGATTCCGCTTGCATTGTGTACAGAAAGGTCGATTGGTACTGTATACATCAAGCTCCCCCGTGAGTCTAGCATGTTTTGGTTTACTATGTTTGCTCGGGTGAGCGCGCTGCCTCGTCGGCTTGCCATCTCCCCTTTTCCTCGGTAGTAAGTGCCACCTCATCTCGCCGTGCAACAAAACAAGCCCGAGAAAACGCCGAGACCCACCCACCCCCACCCCCGCCACCACCCACTTCCCTTCCTCGGACTCCGCGCTACTCCGGTCTCTTTCTCGCGGCGCCAGGTGGTGGCGCCGGGCCCATGCCGCCACGCGCACGCGGGCACCACGGCCGTCCGATCCGCGGCCGACGCGCGGGATGCGGCCACCCCCGCGACCTCCGACCAGAGAGGAGCCCCGGCCCCGATTAATAAACCAGTCGCCGCGCACCCGTCCCACACCCACACAGTGGGCGGCGCCCTCTCCTTCTCTTCGTTTCGACCAAACCGCCGTCAGAGAGATCGCTCGCTCGCTGTCGGCGGCGGCGGCGGCCACTCTCCGTTCCTCTCCCTTCGTCCCGAGAGGCTCAGGTAGCGTCTCCATCCTCGGCTCCTCTCCCTCCCGAGTCCCGACGCATGCATGCCCGCACGGCCCCGCCGAGCCGCGCCCATTTCTCGATTGAGGGTGGACTCCGCGCGGCCTCGCGGCGAACCGGAACACGTTTTCTTATCTTCTCCCCGTCCGTCCCGAGAGGACGCGTGATCGGGGCTTCCCCGTCGGGCCGGATACTGCTTTCTCCCCTCTCCATTCCGATGGCCTAAGGACGGGCATTCATATTGACCGCCAGGGCATGTAAAGACCATGTCAAATTCTAGGGCTCCGATAACCACGGAACTTAGGATTCATATACAGAGGGGGAGTGAGTGGGCGAATAGATAGGAACTTCTGAAAAAAAAAAAGAATGTTGGCCATGAGTGTTGAGTGTTGACACAAGTTCATGGATTGGAACTCCGGGCTCTGTTCCTACTTATTATAGGTAGAAAGTGAAAGTTTTTGCGCTACTTATTTGTACCAAGATAAAAAAAACCTTTGCTATAGATGGACTCATCTCATTTGCTGTACATAGGTGGACTGATTTCAATGAAAATTTGGTTCTTGAAATGTACTTTCCCAATGCTACCTGTACACCCATTTTCGTTGTGCAACAAATAAATAATACAACCAACTATTTACATCAGCTAGGAAAAAGGAAAAACTGTTTTCAACAGTCTGCCAAGTGCCAATCCATAATGACAGAGGGGTAACTAGCTGTTTCTTCACCTTATACTTAAGAAAGGTAGCATCTGCAACAAAGCCAGACCTCCAAGCTCTAAAAGCCGTCCTGGAACCTTTCGAAATGTGGCCATTGCGCTGCTTCCAAATGTGCGAGGGAGCCAAATTACATTCTCCTTGAAGCAAGGACCAGCTAAATGTCAACAAGCCCACAGGATTGAAATGGCTAAGCTCCCTAGGGCTCAAGCAACAGGGAGGCAGGTCCATACCATTGTGCTGAAACTGCACTGGAAGAATAGGTGCTGCCAATCCTCTTTAGCTCTGAAAGGGCATATCATAAATGATCATCACCAGACACATGCTAATGCCTACGTTTTAGCATATCCCTGGTGTAAATTCTATCATTGAGGATCAGCCAGGCAAATGCTTTATGTTTTAATTTGCCAAATTCGGCTCTAAATCTGTTTTATTTTTTTTCTTTGATATTTTCACCAGGAGGGAGTGAATCCCCACCTGAATATATTTCAAAGAAGCTCGTGTGCAGAGTGCTAGCGAGAGGATAGATAGTCCCGCCACAAACCGCAAGGGCTTTTTCATCAGCTGCTTTTAGCCTTTTTTACCACTGAGTGAGGTCATCGACTATGTTCCTTGATACATCCACCGCAGATAGTGAGAGCTGCCGAAACACGTTAGCATTCCTGGCATCCAAGATTTACCACAGTATAACTAGGAAGGACGAAAAGAGTGAGCGTGGCAGGCAGACCCAGTGGAGTGCACGTTTCCCATATTCGTTTGAAGGGGGAGACACAGGGTGGATTGCTAGCAGCTGCCAGATGCGTGACGCAAGAGGGCATCGGACTATGTGCCTCCACTTCTTTTCTTTTTCATGATGCATCTCCACTTCTTGGCTGATATTCACCTGAACTTCCATACCGTTCGTGCTAATCTAGTACTGATGGCAGGCCCCAATCCTGGTCCTTCAATTATCAAGTATTCCTATCTTCCAAGTTCTTCCCTTGCTCGTCCTCACTCTTGTAAGAGCAATCCACAGTGGCGGTGGCAGAGAAAAGATATAATTTGGGTCAGACATATACTTTAAATAAGAGAAACACTTTAAATGTGAGCATAACAGCTATATTGTCCTAGCGGTAAAGGTTTTGTGTCCCAAGCCCATCAACCCATGCTTTCTTTCTCATTTTCATATCATGCATTCCTCCAATAGCTGCAAGAAACAAGGAAATGCTGAATTGACGAATCGAACAGACGACCTCCCATTTCAAACACAAATGAGACTTTGTTTTGACGAAAAGACAGCCCTAGGGCTGTATTTCATTGATGAAGTAGGATCATAAGAGGTTCAAATACAAATGCGCCAGCTTACTTATGTTCAATTACAAATGTGGCGGCTGCTAATCCACCAAATGAACCAGTCAAGCACCCCACGGTTGGTCGTTGTGACTTCGGTTGGCCAGTTTCCTACAGCGCCAGCTTACATATGTTCAATTTCCATTTTGTTGTGACTCTAGTCCTGCTGGGCCCCCTCCCTCTGTGACCGGCAATCGATGGAAAGAGTATAGTGTCACTGATTTAGTTTGGATGGCAATATTAATCTGCATGGCTTGAGTTGTGCTTGTGTGTTGATATTGAATTCATAAAACTAATATAAGCCAACTTATTACATCTCATATGGCTCTTGCATTTGGTGGCTACTCTACCCTTGATACTTGTTATTATAGTAAGTTTACATATATATTTTTTAGTGTTTCTTGGTGTCCTAGCAATTCTTCCATTATCAATGCTACTGATATATACTACTGTTTTACCCTTGTACCAATGGTTCAATGCTACGTCTTGTTTAGTACTCAGAAGGAAATGCTTCATCTAGTTGATAACTGCAATGATCCAATGTACTCCCTCCGTTCCTAAATATTTGTCTTTCTAGAGGTTTTAAATGGTGACTACATACGGAACAAAATGAGTGAATCTACACTCTAAAATATGTCTATATACATCCGTATGTGGTGACCATTTGAAATCTCTAGAAAGACAAATATTTAGGAACGGAGGGAATAGTTCTCAAAGGGCACCCATCAATTCTTGTAGTTCACTATAGGTGGTTTCTGTTTTGCTTTGGAAAAGATCAAAGGAGTAACAAAAGCAGGTGAGATTTTAGCTTGGTGTTTTACTTTCATGCTGGTTGTAGAGTCACATGCAGTACTTTTTTCAAGGATGCAACCATGCTTCAGGATTCACCAAGCGCTGCTTACTCCTTTGTGATTTTGTAACTGTATAGTCCACTAAGGTTTTTCCTTCCTTGTGCAGGAATTCTTGGTTGATTTAACATGGACAGGGCTAGGAATTTCATGCCTGGCCCTAATCAGGAGCTTCTGGATGCCAAGCCATTAAGATCTTTAGCTCCAATGTTCCCTGCACCCATGGGAGTCAACATTAACCAGTCAAGCACCCCACCGTTGGTCGTTGTGACTCCGGTTGGCCAGTTTCCTACAGGATTTGGTGCTGGGAGCCTTCCTGCCGTTGGATCACTCGCCACCTTCAGTGCTACTGCGAATGCTTTTTCGCCTGCAGGCACAAGTGCTAATGTGCCCATTGATGTTACCCCTGTCTCAGCATACAAGACGAGATCATCTGGGGTTACACCACGTAATGATGACGGCGAACCTTATTCGGTTAGTCAGACTTCGGCATCTGAACGTCAGACTAAGAGGTCAGCTGGTTTGGCTGCTGAGGGTTCAAATGGAGTTAAGGTCAAGCGCCCTAAGCCTATCTACAGGAATCATGTTTCTGGCAAGCTGCTTGCTTTTCTGCCCACTTCAGATAGTACTCCCAGGGAGGCTGTGGAAGCAGTTCATATGACCTTTGAGGCACTCAGGCGTAGACATCTTCAGATGGATGAAACGCTAGATGCTAGCAGACGTGCAGACCTGAAAGCTGGCGCTATCATGCTGGCCAGTGATATCAGGGCCAATGTGGGAAAGAGGGTAGGGACTGTTCCTGGTGTTGAAATAGGCGATATTTTCTATTTCAGGATGGAGCTATGCATCATCGGGTTGCACGCGCCTAGCATGAGTGGCATTGATTACATGAGTGCTAACTTTGGAAATGGCGAGGATTCTGTAGCAATATGTATTGTCGCGGCAGGTGGTTATGAGAATGATGATGATGACACAGACACGCTGGTGTACAGTGGTTCAGGGGGTAACAGTAGGAATACCGAGGAGAGGCATGACCAGAAGCTTGAGAGGGGCAACCTTGCTCTCGAGAGGAGTTTGCACAGGAAGAATGAGATAAGGGTCGTGCGGGGATTCAGAGATCCAGCTACGATAACTGGCAAAATCTACATATACGATGGCCTCTATAAAATCCAAGAGTCCTGGAAGGAGAGAACAAAGTTTGGCATCAACTGCTTCAAGTACAGGCTGCAGCGTGAACCTGGACAGCGTGATGGAGCTGCGATATGGAAGAGGACGCAGCGATGGATACAAAATGCATCAACAAGAGGCAGGGTTATACAACATGACCTATCATCTGGGGCTGAAACGTTCCCAGTTTGTGTCGTCAATGAGATAGACCATGAGAAAGGACCTGGGCATTTTACCTATACTACTGAGGTCAAATACCCGAGACCCCTCAGCTCCATGAAAGCCTTGCAGGGTTGCGGTTGCCAGAGTGTTTGCCTACCCGGTGATGCAAACTGTGCTTGTGGGCAACATAATGGAGGTGATCTACCGTACAGCTCAGCAGGAGTGTTGGTGTGCCGCAAGCCAGTAATATATGAATGTGGTGAAGCTTGCCATTGCAGCCTGAATTGTCGGAACAGAGTGTGCCAAAAGGGGATCAGGTACCACTTTGAGGTCTTCAGGACCACAAATCGAGGCTGGGGTCTTCGCTGTTGGGATCCTATTCGTGCTGGTGCATTTATTTGCGAGTATGCTGGGGAGGTTATTGATGAGCTTCAAGTTAATTTGGATGATAGTGAAGATGATTACATTTTTCAGACCATGTGTCCTGGTGAGAAGACGCTAAAATGGAACTCTGGGCCTGAATTGATAGGCAAGGAAAGCACATATGTATCACCTGATGAATTTCAGCCGCTGCCCATCAAGATAAGTGCAAAACAGATTGGAAATGTCTCGCGTTTCATGAACCACAGTTGCTCCCCAAATGCCTTCTGGCAACCAGTGCAATACGACCATGGAGATGACAAGCACCCACGTATAATGTTCTTTGCACTTAATCACATCCCTCCCATGACGGAGTTAACTTATGACTATGGTGTGGTTGGAGCCGGGACCAGTCGGAGCAAGACCTGCCTGTGTGGATCATTAACCTGTCGCGGGTTATTTTGATTCACATTAGGGCTCATGTATATTGTGGTGGATCAACATGCAGGCCAATATGCTAGGTATCTTCTCTGCCAGATTGGGTTTATGTATTGCCGGTGTGTTCATCCATTTACTGTATTACTCAAGTATGCATCTATTGCACCTGATGCTGAATCGCTATATTTCTGGAGTGACTAGTCATGTGATCTACTAGCATAGTACTGTAGCAATTTGCACGTTTGTATCATCGAATTTGGCATTTTATCTTCCTCTAGCACTAATATTCTTGTTCGAACAAACTGCTGTAGTTACTTGGCACCGCATATGTATGATGATGATAGGCAAGCGCAGCTCTTGGTAGTCTTGAAATGCTGCACATCACATGCTATTTACCCATAGCTAAGCTGCATCTGTGTTTATACGTGATACAGCAGAAGAAAGGCTTCGCTTTCTGCGTCTCTAAAGTATTTAAAGCTAGATGTTAGTATGTTTATCACCTTTTAGCTTTACTTGTGGGTCTATATACCATCTTATTTGTTTGGATAGGAACATATACCATCTTTTGAGCATTTGCTCTACTCACTACCTGTCTGCTCACCTTGCAGATGTTTGTGCTGCTACCGATTCTACCAATGTTAGATTGGCTCCTGGGAAGATGATTAATAATCGGTCGTTCGGAACCGCGAAGACTTTAAGCTATCTTCGAGCTGTAGAATGCCCATGTCGTGTCAATGCCGCACTTGGCCTCTGTTCTGCCGGATGGTGGCTTTGTGCCCACCATTTGTTCGGATACTTGGTGGATGCGTGTGTCGATGCATGTCCTGCTGCTAATCTGTCTTCCCTTCTCCTTGCCATCCGTTCCTGTGTAGGCTAGCGTCAGTTCTTAACTGGACCCCTGGCTGTTAGCTGCGACTTGTCAAGACCCGGTGCTGTAAAAACATGTGGCTTAGCCTCGTCTCGCGTTCGGCTCAGATTTTTACCTGTGTCCTGTTCCGTTCACCGTCCCAAATTCTATATTTTCCGCGTCTCCATCCTCGCTAGGGAGCCAGCTAAAACATATGGAAGCCTGGATGGAACGCCAAATAGGTAAGCGGTCCATTGAGCGTTCCGTAAGCAATGACCTAAGCGTATGGAAAGAGTACTTACCAGTTACCACTTACTACCAGGGGAGGTATTAACAACATAACCAGGCTGCGCCGCCGCACCGTGTGCTAAGTGGGAGCACGTGGCCACACTTTAGTGCAATTGGCTGCGTCCTACAAACCTGTCTCTACTTTATATGATCGTCAGTCACCAGTGGACAAAGGTCTTACCTCCTTTGATGTAACCTTCTAATAAAATGTTATGCCGGCCGAATCCAGATGAATCCATCGGAGGCGAAACGCGGACTGGATCCAAGCAGATCCACAGAAGACCAACATTGATCGAATCCTGGGAGGGATCCACTGGAGACGAAACACAGATTGGATCCAAACAGATCCATCGAAGACCAAAGTCGACCAAATCCTAGGAGAGATCCGTCAGAGACACACATTCACATTCCCTCCATCGGCGCTAGACACACCGCTGGGACGGGATGATATCTGAAAGACATTATTTCTACTATGGAAAGTCATCGTCGCCTCGCAGCCCCCCAAAAGATGCTAAAACTACCTAAAACAAGAATGTGATCCCTCCCACCGGCAAGGGACCGGGTTCCTCCGCACCTCCAAGAACCAAGGGCCATCGGAGGCGGGGCGGACCAAAACCCTAGTCACCTTATTATGTTGCCCCGTGTGGAGAAAGGGAACAGTCCTAGGTGTTTATACTTTCGAAGAACCTCAAAACAATAATCTTCTTATTTTAGAAGGCTTGTATTTCTTTTCACCGTCAAATGCACACGCAAAGTATGATCAAGAATGGGGAAAAGAATATACTTTTTTTAGTAAAGGTCACTTTTATTAATTCATAACGTCACATTAAAAACATATAAGCAAAGTGATTGCACACTCAGTCTCTGCATTGTTAGGATGCACACAACTGCCACATTTTTAGAAAATACTTTTATTTCTCCTGACATTTGCGCTGACTAGGGATGCACATAACCTTTAAAAGTACGAGTATCAAGATTTTTATCTTAATCGGTCGAGTAGTGCACACATTCGCCTGATATTCATGAAAATAAGTAGGAAAACGTGCATCAGATGATCAGAGTCAATTATAGCAAACTGAACTTGGTGGTCAGGTTGTACAGCTAGCCAACTATACTTTGTCTGTTTGATATTGCTTTTACCATGCTTGCCCGCTTGGTAGATAGTCAACTATTACATGGGTAAGTACTATGTATGCGAAAAATGTTCTTTAAAACGGAAATGTTAACACCCACATGTGTGGACGTTGACTATCTTGACCACACGCATCCATCACCGTCCAGTACTATATGCACGAATCTTGACATAATCTGGCTGATTTTCTGTGCCACGTAGGACAAGGCGTGTGTGTGGTGTGTGACATAGTTCGCCCACACATCCGTTTTACCACACGGAAGGGCCGGTGTGTGGGCGTTTAGCAGTTCACCCACACACCAGTTTTCAGTCACGCACAAGGGCTGGTGTGTGGGCATTTGCCATCTCGCCCACACGCCCGTCTCCTCTCCCACACGTAAGCTGCTAGTTGCCATGTGTTTTTGCAGCGCACATGACAACTGCCTCTAGTGTGCTTTATAAGCAGGTGGCAACTCTTTTTTTTTACCCGAGTTGCCATATGTTTTTGCAGGGTACACGACAACTGCCTAGTGTGCACGTAAGCAGATGGCAACTGTTTTTTACCGAGTTGCCATGTGTTTTTGCATGGTACATAGCAACTGCCCCAACGTGCACGTACATGGCAACTGCCCTAACGTGCACGTAAGCAGATGGCAACTCTTCCTTTTTACATGGCAACTGCCCTAGCATGCTTGTGAGCACATGACAACTCTCTCAACTGCCTAGTGTTAGTATGTGGCAACTCCTAAAGTTATGAAATCATGGCAACTACATTAGATCAGACTATACATGGCAATTGCAGTTGAGCAACCATGGCAACTGCAGTTGTCCGACATGGCAACCGTAGTTCAGCGACATGGCAACTGCAGATAAACGAACATGGACGAGGGTCTGGACCATGACAACTGCGAGCGCGCGGTGGGCGTCACGCGTCGCGTGCGGGACCAGAAGGGTACGAGGCCTGACATACGGGCGTGTGGGCGTTATCAACTTCGGCCACACGCACGCGTGTGAGAGGGTTCAGGAGGAAAAAAAAGATGTGTGTGGGCATTAGTTGTTTTGCCCACACGTAGATGTGTGGGCTGGTTGCTGTCCATGTCACACGAGGAGTGTGGCACAACTACCCGATACACCACACGTGTGACAGTTATCGGGACCCTAAAAAAATATTTACTCCCTTCGATTTGTTGCTGACTTAGTACAATTATTATGGATAAAAGCGAGTATTAGTTTACCACAAGAATGCAATAAGTTGCATTTGATGGCGAAATAATCGACCGGCCTTTTTTATAACAAGCAGACGGTTGTTGTTGTTGTTGTTGTTGCGGGTGAAGCAGACGATTGTTCAAAGGTAAAGTGAAAGAAGTTGTGCCGATTTGTCCAGTCTTGAGCTTTGAAAGTTCCATAGTGTTACAACAAGCAGATACGTCCTCGGGCTCTTTACCCTCTCTTGCGACGATGAATCTGTCAAGGGCACATGTTTAAGGAGCGGCGGCTTTGATAAAAAATAATCAATCAGGGCACCCATCCGCTACAGAATGATCTGCGCACGAGGCCACACAAGTCATGAGATGGCCTACATCTATATATACCGCTTGCCACTCTTGAACTAGAGCACACATCTGACCTGCTCACTTGGCTGTGCACCGGAGAGCAACCGGCCAGACCAAACCGAGAGCGCGTTGGCATCATGGCCGCCGCAGACGCCGCCGGTGACCTCGGCCGGGCCGATTTCGACGTGATCGTGGTGGGCGCGGGCATCATGGGCAGCTGCGCGGCGCACGCGGCGGCGTCCCGCGGCGCCCGGACCCTCCTCCTCGAGCGCTTCGACCTGCTCCACGACCTCGGCTCCTCGCACGGCCACTCCCGCACCATCCGCGACGCCTACCCGAAGGCGCGCTACCCGCCCATGGTCCGCCTCGCCCGCCGCCTCTGGGGCGACGCCCAGGCCGACGCCGGCTACCGCGTGCTCACCCCGTCGCCGCACCTCGCCATGGGCCCGCGCAGCAACGCCGCGCTCCTCGCCGCCGTCGGGAACGGGGGCGGCGCGGAGGTGGATCTGGCCGGGAGGTGGGGCGGCGGCGTGTTCCGCGTCCCCGACGGGTGGGTGACGGCCGTGAGCGAGCTCGGCGGCGGCGTGCTGGACGCCACCAAGGCCGTCGCCATGTTCCAGGCGCTGGCCGTCAAGAAGGGCGCCGTCGTCAGGGACAACAAGGAGGTCGTCGGCATCGTCAAGGAGGAGGGAGGGGCCGGTGTCCGGGTGACGACGAGCGACGGCGAGGAGTTCCACGGCGCCAAATGCATCGTCACCGTCGGCGCATGGACGAGCAAGCTGGTCGGGTCCGTCGCCGGCCTGGAGCTGCCCATCCAGCCGCTGCACATGCTCACCCTGTACTGGAAGATCAGGCCAGGCCACGAGCACGAGCTCACTGCGGCGGCCGGGTTCCCGACGTTCTCCAGCTACGGGGACCCCCACGTGTACAGCACGCCGTCGCTGGAGCTCCCGGGCCTCATCAAAATCAACTACGACGGCGGGCCGCCGTGCGACCCCAACAGCCGGGACTGGGTCTCCGGTGGTGGCGACGCCGCCGATCGGGTCGCGCGGTGGATCGAGGAGTTCATGCCGGGACACGTGGTGACCGACGGCGGGCCGGTCGTTCGGCAGTCATGCATGTACTCCATGACTCCGGACAAAGACTTCGTGATCGACTTCCTCGGCGGGGAGTTCGGCCAGGACGTGGTGCTCGGGGCCGGGTTCTCTGGGCATGGGTTCAAGATGGGGCCGGCGGTGGGGATGATCCTCGCCGAGCTGGCCATCGACGGCGAGGCCAGGACCGCGGCAGAGGCCGGGGTTGAGCTCCGGCACTTTAAAATCAACCAGTTTAAGGGCAATCCCATGGGTAACAGCAAGGATGATTAAATCAGTTTGCTAATTCAATTATGTGAGGCTTTCATAAATCTCAGTTATACCTAAATAAGATTACATTCCGAGTGATCTCATACTTCTAATTATCTCAAAATGTGTGCTTCAACTTCATCGAAATTATTATGGTCGTTACATTTTCTAGCTTCATCCATTAGCATTTTGACCCCAAAAAAGTTCATTGCATTTTAGTGTGACTTGCGGAACTTTTTTGGTTAAGATCTTTATTGGTTATGCAAATAATTCTCACAAAGTTAAAATCATAATGACTGCATTAGTATTCTACATAATATTTAGAAACTATATATTCAATTTTACAGCAATGTGTGAGGTATAGTATAGTTATTATTAGTAAGTTTAAACTACTCTTGACACCCACAAAAAAAGTAGTGTGTATAATTTAAGAACAAGAATGCTACACGAGCGGAGGATTACGAACAAAATTGACTTACAACACTACCGGAAAACGGGCATACACCGACGGCCAAAGCTATGCCTACGGCTGCCGTTGGCCTAGTTCGAGATATGCCGACAGCCCAGTCCTGTCCGTCGGCTTAAACTGGCCGTCGGGTTACGTGGACCTATGCCGACGGCCGCCGTCGGCACAGAACGGCCGTCGACCTAGCCACAGACATGCCGACAGCAGCCGTCGACATAAATCGACCGTCGGTATAACTGTGGGCCCGGCGACCCCGCCCGTGACTAGTGGCTAACGCCGTCAAACCTATGCCGACGGTCTGGACGGGCGGCCGTCGGCATATCTCCGCATGCCACGTCACCGATCCGCGGCGTAGGTATGCCGACGGTAGCCGTCGACATATCTGCCACGTCACCGATCCGCGGCACGGCGCCCACCAGAACTCTGCCGTATCTATGCCGACGGCTTTGCCGTCGGCATAGCTATTTTTTTACATACTTTTTTGCATATGTTTTAATGCTTTTTTACATACGTTTTTTTGCATATGTTTTTATGCTTTTAAAAAAATATGTGTTCATGCTTTTTTATGTATTATATGAATATATATGTAGTTTGTAATTTTTTCCATAGATTATGAATATATATATATATATAGTTTGTATTTTTTTCGAGCACATTAATAATATGCTGTCATGTTCTTTTGAATATAGGTCCTTAAATTTTATTAAAATCAAAAACAGCTATGCGATAGAAGTTGAGTGGCGGTTGCAAACGCCCGGCACCCGTCTCCGGAGTGTGACCCCCTCACGTCTGCGGTGTGCCCCCTCACGGACGGCGCCGCCGCCAGCATTTGGAGGGCGGAAACAGCCGCATCGGGTCTATACGGAGGGGACGTTGCTCTCAAGTGTTTCTATGAGATGACCTAACACAACCGGGTGGTGCGGGGGCCCTGGGGGTAGCAATGCCACCGGAGCGTCGCACCGGGCCCTCATACTTGCGGGGTGGTGTGGTGGCATGTCCGAAGAGGCGGCACGCGTCTCCGGGGCGTGCCCCTCACGGACGGCGATGACACGGTAGTAGACGTTCTGCGGTAACGATGCGGCGTGAATATTAAATACTCGGAGCGCGTAAAATCATGAGTTTTTTTGCACGACGTGGGCACATGTGCTATAGGAACGATGGTATTTTTTCATAATTTTTGGTGATGGAGAAGTATCCGAAAAATTCCCTCTACGCGGATTGCCCTTCGCGCGTCTACGGCTGTGGCCGGCGGCCTCCGGGGGCTAGCATGCCGCCAAATCTTGCGTAGGCGGCCTCTCACAAGTCTGGAAGTGTTGTGGCGGTTGCAAACGCCCGGCACGCGTGTCCGGGGTGTGCCCCCCTCACGGACGGCGCCGCCGCCGGCACCTGGAGGGGGGAAACGGACGCGTGGGGTCTACACGGAGGGGATCTTGCTGTGGGTCTGGCCCGGATGTTGCTCCAAAGTGTTCCTATGGGCTGACCTAACACAACCGAGGGGGAGGTCGCTGGTCAAAGCCCGTCCGTGCAAAGTCAAAGCTAGATCCCGTGGTCAAACGCTACAGGGTTAGGCGGGACGGGCCTGGGTAGCAATGCCACCGGAGCATCGCACCGGGCCCTCATACATGCGGGGTGGTGTGGTGGCATGTCCGAAGAGGCGGCACGCGTCTCCGGGGCGTGGCCCCCCCTCACGGACGGCGATGACACGGTAGTAGACGTTCTGCGGTAACGATGCGGCGTGAATATTATTAAATACTCGGAGCGCGATAAAATCATGAGTTTTTTTGCACGACGTGGGCACATGTGCTATAGGAACGATGGTATTTTTTCATAATTTTTGGTGATGGAGAAGTATCCGAAAAATTCACTCTACGCGGATTGCCCTTCGCGCGTCTACGGCTGTGGCCGGCGGCCTCCGGGGGCTAGCATGCCGCCAAATCTTGCGTAGGCGGCCTCTCACAAGTCTGGAAGTGTTGTGGCGGTTGCAAACGCCCGGCACGCGTGTCCGGGGTGTGCCCCCCCTCACGGACGGCGCCGCCGCCGGCACCTGGAGGGGGGAAACGGACGCGTCGGGTCTACACAGAGGGGATCTTGCTGTGGGTCTTCGCCCGGTTGTTGCTCCAAAGTGTTCCTATGGGCTGACCTAACACAACCGGGCGGGGAGGTCCGCTGGTCAAAGCCCGTCCGTGCAAAGTCAAATGGCTAGATCCCGTGGTCAAACGCTACAGGGTTAGGCGGGACGGGGGCCCTGGGGGGTAGCAATGCCACCGGAGCGTCGCACCGGGCCCTCATACATGCGGGGTGGTGTGGTGGCATGTCCGAAGAGGCGGCACGCGTCTCCGGGGCGTGGCCCCCCCTCACGGACGGCGATGACACGGTAGTAGACGTTCTGCGGTAACGATGCGGCGTAATATCTAAATACTCGGAGCGCGATAAAATCATGAGTTTTTTTGCACGACGTGGGCACATGTGCTATAGGAACGATGGTATTTTTTCATAATTTTTGGTGATGGAGAAGTATCCGAAAAATTCCCTCTACGCGGATTGCCCTTCGCGCGTCTACGGCTGTGGCCGGCGGCCTCCGGGGGCTAGCATGCCGCCAAATCTTGCGTAGGCGGCCTCTCACAAGTCTGGAAGTGTTGTGGCGGTTGCAAACGCCCGGCACGCGTGTCCGGGGTGTGCCCCCCTCACGGACGGCGCCGCCGCCGGCACCTGGAGGGGGGAAACGGACGCGTCGGGTCTACACGGAGGGGATCTTGCTGTGGGTCTGGCCCGGTTGTTGCTCCAAAGTGTTCCTATGGGCTGACAAACACAACCGGGCGGGGAGGTCCGCTGGTCAAAGCCCGTCCGTGCAAAGTCAAAGGGCTAGATCCTGTGGTCAAACGCTACAGGGTTAGGCGGGACGGGGGCCCTCGGGGGGTAGCAATGCCACCGGAGCGTCGCGAGGCCCTCATACTTGCGGGGGGTGTGGTGGCATGTCCGAAGAGGCGGCACGCGTCTCCGGGGCGTGGCCCCCCCTCACGGACGGCGATGACACATTAGTAGACGTTCTGCGGTAACGATGCGGCGTGAAATTATTAAATACTCGGAGCGCGATAAAATCATGAGTTTTTTTGCACAACGTGGGCACATGTGCTATAGGAACGATGGTATTTTTTCATAATTTTTGGTGATGGAGAAGTATCCGAAAAATTCCCTCTACGCGGATTGCCCTTCGCGCGTCTACGGCTGTGGCCGGCGGCCTCCGGGGGCTAGCATGCCGCCAAATCTTGCGTAGGCGGCCTCTCACAAGTCTGGAAGTGTTGTGGCGGTTGCAAACGCCCGGCACGCGTGTCCGGGGTGTGCCCCCCCTCACGGACGGCGCCGCCGCCGGCACCTGGAGGGGGAAACGGACGCGTCGGGTCTACACGGAGGGGATCTTGCTGTGGGTCTAGCCCGGTTGTTGCTCCAAAGTGTTCCTATGGGCTGACCTAACACAACCGGGCGGGGAGGTCCGCTGGTCAAAGCCCGTCCGTGCAAAGTCAAATGGCTAGATCCCGTGGTCAAACGCTACAGGGTTAGGCGGGACGGGGGCCCTGGGGGGTAGCAATGCCACCGGAGCGTCGCACCGGGCCCTCATACATGCGGGGTGCTGTGGTGGCATGTCCGAAGAGGCGGCACGCGTCTCCGGGGCGTGGCCCCCCCTCACGGACGGCGATGACACGGTAGTAGACGTTCTGCGGTAACGATGCGGCGTGTATATTAAATACTCGGAGCGCGATAAAATCATGAGTTTTTTTGCACGACGTGGGCACATGTGCTATAGGAACGATGGTATTTTTTCATAATTTTTGGTGATGGAGAAGTATCCGAAAAATTCCCTCTACGCGGATTGCCCTTCGCGTCGACGGCTGTGGCCGGCGGCCTCCGGGGGCTAGCATGCCGCCAAATCTGTGCGTAGGCGGCCTCTCACAAGTCTGGAAGTGTTGTGGCGGTTGTAAACGCCCGGCACGCGTGTCCGGGGTGTGCCCCACTCACGGACGGTGCCGCCGCCGGCACCTGGAGGGGGGAAACGGACGCGTCGGGTCTACACGGAGGGGATCTTGCTGTGGGTCTTGCCCGGTTGTTGCTTCAAAGTGTTCCTATGGGCTGACATACACAACCGGGCGGGGAGGTCCGCTGGTCAAAGTCCGTCCGTGCAAAGTCAAAGGGCTAGATCCCGTGGTCAAACGCTACAGGGTTAGGCGGGACGGGGCCTGGGGGGTAGCAATGCCACCGGAGCGTCGCACCGGGCCCTCATACTTGCGGGGTGGTGTGGTGGCATGTCCGAAGAGGCGGCACGCGTCTCCGGGGCGTGGCCCCCCCTCACGGACGGCGATGACACGGTAGTAGACGTTCTGCGGTAATGATGCGGGATGAATATTATTAAATACTCGGAGCGCGATAAAATCATGAGTTTTTTTGCACGACGTGGGCACATGTGCTATAGGAATGATGGTATTTTTTCATAATTTTTGGTGATGGAGAAGTATCCGAAAAATTCCCTCTACGCGGATTGCCCTTCGCGCGTCTACGGCTGTGGCCGGCGGCCTCCGGAGGCTAGCATGCCGCCAAACCTTGCGTAGGCGGCCTCTCACAAGTCTGGAAGTGTTGTGGCTGTTGCAAACGCCCGGCACGCGTGTCCGGGGTGTGCCCCCCCCCTCACGGACGGCGCCGCCGCCGGCACCTGGAGGGAAACGGACGCGTCGGGTCTACACGGAGGGGATCTTGCTGTGGGTCTGGCCCGGTTGTTGCTCCAAAGTGTTCCTATGGGCTGACCAAACACAACCGGGCGGGGAGGTCCGCTGGTCAAAGCCCGTCCGTGCAAAGTCAAAGGGCTAGATCCTGTGGTCAAACGCTACAGGGTTAGGCGGGACGGGGCCTCGGGGGTAGCAATGCCACCGGAGCGTCGCACCGGGCCCTCATACTTGCGGGGGGTGTGGTGGCATGTCCGACGAGGCGGCACGCGTCTCCGGGGCGTGGCCCCCCCTCACGGACGGCGATGACACATTAGTACATTTCTGCTGTAACGATGCGGCGTGAAATTATTAAATACTCGGAGCGCGATAAAATCATGAGTTTTTTTGCACGACGTGGGCACATGTGCTATAGGAACGATGGTATTTTTTCATAATTTTTTGTGATGGAGAAGTATCCGAAAAATTCCCTCTACGCGGATTGCCCTTCGCGCGTCTACGGCTGTGGCCGGCGGCCTCCGGGGGCTAGCATGCCGCCAAATCTTGCGTAGCGGCCTCTCACAAGTCTGGAAGTGTTGTGGCGGTTGCAAACGCCCGGCACGCGTGTCGGGTGTGCCCCCCTCACGGACGGCGCCGCCGCCGGCACCTGGAGGGGGGAAACGGACGCGTCGGGTCTACACGGAGGGGATCTTGCTGTGGGTCTAGCCCGGTTGTTGCTCCAAAGTGTTCCTATGGGCTGACCTAACACAACCGGGCGGGGAGGTCCGCTGGTCAAAGCCCGTCCGTGCAAAGTCAAATGGCTAGATCCCGTGGTCAAACGCTACAGGGTTAGGCGGGACGGGGGCCCTGGGGGGTAGCAATGCCACCGGAGCGTCGCACCGGGCCCTCATACATGCGGGGTGGTGTGGTGGCATGTCCGAAGAGGCGGCACGCGTCTCAGCAATGCCACCGGAGCGTCGCACCGGGCCCTCATACATGCGGGGTGGTGTGGTGGCATGTCCGAAGAGGCGGCACGCGTCTCCGGGGCGTTGCCCCCCCTCACGGACGGTGAGTCGGCGGCCATGCGCTCCCAGACCCGCGACCAGGCCACGGCCTCGGCGGACGAAGCTACTCGAGTTCGGCGCCTCCCCTCCCCTCTGTGTGGTTCCGGGAGAGGAGAGGGCTGAGCGGTTAAAAAAACATTAAAAATCCATATGAAATAATAATACATAAAAACATAAAAAAGAAAAAAATGTAACTATAAAAAACATTAAAAAATCTATATGAAATAAAAAACATAAAGAAGGAAAAATATGAACTACTAAAAATATTTAAAAAATGAAAAATATGAACTACTAAAAACATTAAAAAAATGAAAAATATAACTATGCCGACGGCAAAGCCGTCGGCATAGCTGCGGCCATAGGGGACATGTCACGCGGACCGGTGGCGTGGCATCTATGCTAACGGCAGCCGTCGGCATAGTTTGCCTTATCCCCTCGCGTTGACCCTCATCCACTCAATCTCTCCCACTCCCCGTGACCCCGCCCCCTGCTGCCGTCGCCGCACTCGCCCCCTGCCGCGGCCGCTGCACTCGCTGCCGCCCCCTGCCGCCGCCGCCGCACTCGCCCCCTGCCGCCGCCACCACACTCGCCTACTGCCTCGCCCGTGCCCCCTGCCGCCCCCACCCGCATCGCCGCCGCCCCATCCCACCGCACCCGCGTCGCATGCCGCCGCTCCTCCCTCGCTCCAGCCGGCGCCGGCCTCGCTCCAGCCGCCCCTGCCCCTCCCTCGCTCCAGCCGCCCCCGCCCCTCCCTCCTCGACCCCGGCCCTCCCTGCGTGGACGCCGCCCCAGCCGGCCCACGGCCTAGCCTGGCCGGCCCCCTGCTGGTCCGACCAGCCGGCCCCTCCGGCGACTGCCCCCTGTCGCTCCGGTGGTCGTCCCCTGCCCCGACCGGCCGCCCCCCTGCTTCGGTGGTCGCCCCCTCATCCGTAGGTAAGATTTTTTTTACCTTTTTTGTGTAGTAATGTTGTAGATGAATGCATATATATATATATATATAGTAATAGATGATTAGATAGATGGATGTTAGATAGATGAATGAAATGAAAGATAGTATAGATGTGAAAAAAATTAAGTGCACAATGTGAGATAGATAGATGGTAAATGAATGGATATTTGTGTAGTTTTACTATGTTTTTAGATACATACTCAATATTATAGATATATGTATTGTGAAGATGAGATGAGAGGGAAGAGTAATTTTTTTGTGAAGATAGATAGACGAAAGTTAAAATTTGGATATGATGAGTGGTTACTTCATCAAGTTGGTCTTGCTAAAACAAGTTTGTGATATGATGTGATGTGTGATGATGCTTTATATGTGATGTGATGACCTAATTTTTTTCATTTGGTGGAATTTAGAGGATTTCTGGTGTTTCCTCCGGTGGAGTGATCATTGACGTTGGAGCTCTTGGTCTTTGATTGTCCCTTCGCTGATCGACTACATCATCTACATCCGAGGGTGAGCTACAAATCCACAACCTCATACGTTCTTTTAATCATGTCACTAGATTAAATTTTAACATCAAGTCGCGTAACCTAGGTCTCCCGTCCGAAAGGGTTGCATCGATAAATATGCATTCAATTGCATATTTATCACCGCAGCTCTTTCGGATTGTCCAGCGCTTTCCACGGACAGCTCGAGGATGTGTAGATTGGGTACGTTGTTCATGCTCTACCCCGTTCCGAGACAGGATTTCGGCGGCGCCTCCCTGTTGTTCTCCGGATGCACATTCTCTCGGCATTTTGCTGAGACGTGTATTTGGAGAACAGCGGGGAGGTGCTGCCGAAATTTTGTCTCAGAATGGGGTAGAGCATGGACAACGTACTCAATCTACACATTGTCGGAGTAAATAACCATGGGTAGCCTAGCCGGCTCCCCTTGGCCCTTCTGAAAAAATTACGAGCTGATTCGGCCCTCAAGAATCCAAGACGCAGGGACGCCTTCCCCTTGCCGGCTATCGAAAGGCGGCCCGACTTCAGCCCTCATGAAGAGAAGCCGCGGGAGGGCCGGCTCCGAGAAGCCGGCCGCGAGAAGGCCGACTCCAAGAAGCCGGCTCCCATAAAGCGGTCAAGATCGTACCCTCGAAGTCTGCATCCACATAATGGCGATGTGACGGGGCGTGGCTACAGTGAAGCCTGCCACCCCCGAATCCCGGAGCACGCCTGGCACAGTGCGCTGTACGGGTGGCCATGACCCGTCCGACGCAGCACTGTTGCCACGTTGACCCTGATGTCATCCACGACGGACTACCAGTACGGCCCACGGGCGGTGGGCCCCTTCGGGCAGAGAGACACCCGAAGGCGGCCAGACCTCGCCCAGTCGGCCCAAGATAGAGCCGGCTCCCCACAGCCGGCTTGCCACCTCCCTCGAAGAAGACGCCCCATTAAGGAGACAAGATGCGGTGGGGCTACAGTGATCGCCCACCGGGCAGCGGCACTGTAGCCACGCCCACTTCGGCGAAGCCTTCGCCACCAAGATTGAGCAACAATAACCAGCCGCCGACAAGGCCCTGCCAGTGGGGCCTGCCTGTCGACCAAGGAGCCGGCGGCCGGCGGGACCCACTAGCCGGCGGGCCCCAGCAGCCGGCGCAGAAGCTGGAGAGAGTAGACACAGACGGCTGGGCCCCGCGCCCAGCCGGATTACCATTGTACCCCCGGGGGGTAGGCCTATATAAACCCCCCGGGGCATCCATGCAAAGAGAGATCAATCCCTGCTAGTCTCAGACACCACATAGGGAGGAGAAGAGAGCAAGCCGTGCCCTTCTTCCTTCTCTCGCCAACAGCTCAAGGAGCACCGTGTAGCTACTTGTTCATCTAGTGACCATGCGGAGACCCCGCAGAGCAGCAGTAGGGGTGTTATCTCCACGGAGAGCCCCGAAGCTGGGTAAGATTCGCCGGCGTGCATGTCTTCGCCTCATCCCGTTTCCAGGCACCAGCGACGTCTTACTGGCTCCCACAATGATAAGCCACTCATTGGCATATGTCGCACCTACCACCCGACATTTGGCGCCCACCGTGGGGCTAGGTGCACCGTCGTCCGGAGACCTGTTCTGGACGGGAACCCTCTTCCTCCCCCGCGAGCGTAGCCAGCCCGGCACGCCCGATGGCGCTTGCCACGACGTGCTACAAGGCATCACTAACATCTGTGCGGCGAGCAGCCTTGCCAATCTCCTTGACAAGACTCTCATCTCTGACGAGCTCGCCCCCGACGCGGGCACCGACCACCTCGTCAACCTCCTCGGCCAGCTCCACGTCTCCGGCGAGCCTGCCGTGGACTTGGAGTCGGTTGGCTCCACCGATCCGATGCCTGTCGACTCCGACACGGCCTCGCTCGACACGTTCCCCACCAACGTCGCGATCTACAACGACCCGCTTCCCCGGGCCGATGGCTGCGACGCTGTCACCACCGAGGTGATGGTCATCGGCCACGGCGGCGCTTCTGACGAGAGCGCCCATGACGCCCCGCACGCGGCGGTCCACGACTTGTCCATCCCCCTCCCGGCCGATGCCGATGCTGAAGCACTGGAAGCTCGCCGCCTCGCCCTCCTCACGGAGGGTCGGAAGTTGGTTTCCATGAGACGCCTCGCTGAGGCCCACCGACGCGAGGCCGACCGCGCCGCCTTTGGCATGCCGCCCCCAGGCGGGCCTAGCCGGGCCGGCGTTGTCAGACAGCGCGGCGCTGTCGTCGCCGATATGCTAGGAGTCGACCGCCCAGTCTACGCTACTCCACTCGAGAACCTGCGCGCCGCCCAGGCGGCCGTAGACGAGCTAGATGGACTGGGGGCCGAAGAGACCCGACGCATCCAGCAGCTGATCGATGCAGCCGTGCAGCGGCACGAAGCCGGCGCCTGCGCGGAAAGCCCTCCCCCGCGCCGAGATCACGGCGCGACGTCCCGGACACCGACTACGGGTAAAACCCGCGCGCGGCGCGGGAAAGAACCGGCTGCCAGCCGAAGCCGAACCCGAATCTCCATCGAGCGAGACGCAGAAGGCCACCCCCGGGCCGTGGAGTGGCGGGGCAACCTGTCTCCGCCCCGGCCCCGTGGAGAGAGATATCCCACCCCGCCGCCTGTTACGCATCCGACTCTCAGCGGCCGGCTAGGTCGCCGCGAAGGAGTCGGCGAGAACGACGCCCGCCATAGGATCGACCGCCTGGCGCGATCCCTGGCGCTAGAAGAAGAAGACGATGTCGGCCCGCCTTGCTTCGGCCCCCGCATCCGCGACGAGCCTTTACCCAAAGGGTTCTCGCTCCCAAGAGACACGCCCAAGTACAACGGCTCTGTGAAGCCGGAAGATTGGTTGATCGACTACTCCATGGCGGTTAGCCTGGCCAACGGCAACAGGCGCGTTGCCGTGAAGTACGTGCCCCTCATGCTGCAGGGCACGGCGCGGACCTGGCTCAACAGCCTCAAGCCATACAGCATCAACAGCTGGCTAGACTTCACAGAAGCCTTCGTCCGCAACTTCACCAGCACCTACAAGCGGGCTCCCAAGCCCAGACAGCTCTCCTTGTGCGTACAAGGCCCCGCCGAGTCCACTCGCGACTACCTCACGCGTTGGGCCGAGCTCCGCAACTCTTGCGAAGGGGTGCACGAGGTGCAAGCCATAGAATACTTCACTGCCGGGTGCCGAGAAGGCACCCTCCTCAAGCACAAGCTCCTCTGCGACGAGCCGACTACCCTCGACGAGCTTCTGATCATAGCGGACAAGTACGCCACCGCCGACTCCTTGATGAAGACCGAACTCCGGGTAGACGCGTCCAGAAAGGTACTCAACCCGTCGCCCAAGACGCCGGCTGGGGACTCCGGCCGACGCCCACACCAGAACGACCACAAGCGCAAGGGCCCGGTGCCGCCCTCCACCAGTCGGCAGGTGGCCACAGTCGAAGACGAGCAACCCGAAGCGTGGCCCGCACCCAAGAAGCAGAGGGGCGGCAAGCCGGCTTGGCAGCCGGCCTTCTCCTACGAGCGGACTCTCGACGCCTCGTGCAAGTTCCACAGCGGCGCGAAGCCGTCCAACCACACGACCCGGAAGTGCCACTGGCTCACCAGAATCTCTAAAGGCGAAGGGCTCGTGCCGCCTCCGCCTGCCGGTCCGCCGCCTCCGGCTCCGCAGCCGCCGGCCGCTCAGCCCGCAGTCGGAGCCATGCACGATGAGTTCCCCGACGAGGATGCCGCCTATATCATCTTTACAAGTTATCCCGAAGACCGGCGCAGCAAACGCCGAGAGCACCAAGAAGTCAGCATGGTTGCTGCCAACCCCGCCGAGCACATGCACTGGTCAGAAAAACCTATCAGCTGGAGCCGGACCGACCACCTAGAGGTGATGCCGTCTCCCTGCTCTTATGCGTTGGTTTTGGATGCCACCCTTGCAACGGATAGACGCGCTGCCCGATTCTCCCGCGTGCTGATAGACGGCGGGAGCAGCATCAACATCCTGTACCGTGACACCATGGAGAAGCTGAATGTCAAGACGAAGCAACTCATGCCTACTCGGACTGTGTTCCATGGCATCGTACCCGGCCTGTCCTGCGCCCCCATTGGCAAGATCAAGATTGATGTACTTTTTGGGGACAAGGAGCATTTCCGCCGGGAAGCGATCTGGTTTGAAGTGGTGGACCTGGAGAGCCCTTACCATGTATTGCTTGGCCGACCTGCCTTGGACAAGTTCATGGCAGTTCCCCACTATGCATACCTCAAGATGAAGATACCGAGCAACAAAGGCGTCATCACCATAGCCGGCGATTACAAGAAGTCCTCTGAGTGCGCAGCAGCCAGCAGTTGGCTGGCCGAGTCCCTTGTGATTGCCGAAGAAAAGAAGATGTTGGACCGAGTCGTGGCCATGGCCGGCAAGCAGTCGGCCTTGTCCCCCGATCCCAAGGAGCATGATGCTCAAGGATCTTTCCAGCCGGCCAAGGAGACGAAGAAGATACCTCTTGACCCCGAGCACCCAGAGAGGTTTGCCGTCATCGGGGCAAACCTAAATAGCAAATAGGAAGGCGAGCTCGCCGATTTCCTCCGTGAGAATCGAGACGTCTTTGCATGGTCCCCCAAGGACATGCCGGGCGTCCCGAAGGAATTCGCCGAGCACAAACTACATGTCCGAGAAGACGCAAAGCCAGTCAAACAACCCCTTCGCTGACTGTCGGAGGAGAAATGCAGGATTGTGGGAGAAGAGATAGCCCGGCTTCTGGCAGCCGGCTTCATTATGGAAGTTTTCTTTCCAGAGTGGCTCGCCAACCTGGTCCTCGTGCTAAAGAAAAACAACAAGTGGCGCATGTGTATAGACTACACGAGCCTCAACAAGGCCTGCCCCAAAGATCCCTTTGCCCTGCCAAGGATTGACCAAGTGATAGACTCCACGGCCGGATGCGAGCTGTTGAGTTTCTTGGATGCTTACTCAGGGTATCACCAGATAAAGTTAAATCCGGCAGACCGCCTGAAGACCGCCTTCATCACGCCATTCGGAGCCTTCTGCTACCTGACTATGACATTCGGCTTGAGAAATTCCGGTGCCACTTTTCAGCGTTGCATGCAGAAGTGCCTCCTCAAGCAACTCGGCAGAAATGCACACGTCTACGTAGACGACATTGTAGTGAAGACGGAGAAGCGCGACACCTTGCTGGAAGACCTCAAGGAAACATTTGAGAACCTACGCCAGTTCCAAATCAAGCTTAACCCCAAGAAATGCGTGTTCGGAGTGCCAGCCGGCCAGCTCCTAGGCTTCCTGGTCTCCGAACGCGGCATCGAATGCAACCCAGTAAAGATCAAGGCCATTGAGAGAATGGCGATTCCCACCAAACTTCGAGATGTCCAGAAGTTTACCGGATGCTTGGCCTCCCTGAACCGCTTCATCAGCCGGCTCGGAGAGAAAGCTCTTCCCCTCTACCGCCTCATGAAGAAGACCAACCACTTCGAGTGGAATGACCAAGCCGATCAAGCTTTTCACGAGCTAAAGAAGATGCTGGCCATGCCGCCTGTCCTGGCGGCACCGACTGAGAAAGAGCCCATGCTCCTCTACATTGCCGCAACCAGCCGGGTGGTCAGCACCATCATCGTAGTCCAACGCCCAGAAGAAGGCCGAGCCCAGCCGGTCCAGAGGCCGGTGTACTATTTGAGCGAGGTGCTGTCTACCTCGAAGCAGAACTACCCGCACTACCAGAAGATGTGCTACGGCGTGTACTTCGCCGCCAAGAAGCTGAAGCCCTACTTCCAAGAGCATCCCATCACGGTTGTATGCACCGCCCCGCTGGCCGAGATCATAGGCAGCCGGGATGCATCCGGCCGGGTGGCGAAATGGGCCATCGAGCTGGCCCCCTATACAATCTTCTACCAGCCTCGCACCGCCATCAAGTCCCAAGCATTGGCCGACTTCCTCGTCGACTGGGCCGAGACCCAGTACCTACCGCCGGCTCCCGACTCCACTCATTGGTGCATGCACTTCGATGGGTCCAAGATGCGCACCGGCTTGGGAGCCGGCGTCATCCTCACCTCTCCCAAAGGCGACAAGCTTAGATACATGCTGCAAATTCACTTTGCCGCCTCCAACAACGTGGCCGAGTATGAGGTGCTCATACACGGGCTCCGGCTTGCCAAAGAACTCGGCATTCGCCGGATCCTATGTTATGGCGACTCGGACTTGGTGGTCCAGCAATCATCCGGCGACTGGGATGCCAAGGACACAAATATGGCAAGCTACCGCTTCCTCGTTTAGCAGATCAGTGGGTATTTTGAAGGATGCGAGTTTCTCCACGTACCACGAGCCGACAACGAGCCAGCTGATGCCCTGGCTCGAATAGGCTCCACTCGGCAAGCAATACCAACCGGTGTCTCTCTACAACGCCTCCTCAAGCCGTCTATCAAGCCGTCTCCAGAGTCCGATTCCATCTTCGTGCCGCCTGACCCCGACGCAGCCGGCTCGAAGAACCAAGCAAGTGACCTGGGGACTTCGATAGTCAGCCAGGGGGTATCAGCAGGCGGCTTGGGGATTTCCGTAGTTACGCCCGACCCGGGGACTGCGGTAGTCGGCCCGGAGACTACACCAACACAACAGGCGGCGGCCGACTCCAGCATTTCACCGCCCAGCCCGCCCGCCCCGGTCGTAGTAGCCGTTCTGGCAATAGAAGAAGTCGCAGCTCCGTCATGGGCTCAATCCATCCTCAACTTCCTAATAAACCAAGATCTGCCGGCTGACGAAGTAGAGGCAAGACAAGTCCAACGCCGAGCCGGAGCATACACAATCGTCAACAGAGAACTCGTCAAGCGCAGTGTCACTGGAGTCCTCCAGTGATGCGTTGAGCAAGAGAAGGGCATTGCAATCCTCAGGGACATCCACCAAGGAGAATGCGGCCGCCATGCGGCCTCAAGATCACTCGTCGCCAAAGCTTTCCGCCATGGTTTCTTTTGGCCGACTGCTTTGGATGACGCCAAGAAGTTAGTTAAACATTGCAAAGGGTGCCAACTCTTCAGCTCCAAGCAACACATGTCGGCTTCAGCACTCAAGACCATTCCCCTCACTTGGCCCTTCGCCGTTTGGGGACTGGACATGGTGGGCCCATTCAAGACGGCGCGCGGTGGCATGACACATCTGCTTGTCGCCGTGGACAAATTCACCAAATGGATTGAGGCAAAGCCGATCAAGAAGCTGAATGGGCCGACTGCCGTGACATTTATCACAGATATAACAACTCGGTACGGCGTACCACACAGCATCATCACCGACAATAGCACGAATTTCGCCAAGGGAGCATTGGCATGTTTTTGCGCGACGCAAGGCATCCGGTTGGACCTAGCGTTCGTCGCCCACCCGCAGTCAAACGGCCAGGTCGAGCGAGCCAACGGCCTCATCCTTTCCGGCATCAAGCCCCGACTGATCGTACCACTGGAGCGTTCAGCCGGCTGTTGGCTCGATGAGCTGCCGGCTGTCCTCTGGAGTCTGCGCACTACACCAAACAAGTCAACCGGCCTCACTCCTTTCTTCCTCGTATATGGTGCCGAGGCGGTCATCCCAACTGACACCGAGTTCGACTCACCTCGGGTAACCATGTACACGGAAGCCGAGGCCAAGGAAGCACGAGAAGACGGCGTCGACCAACTGGAAGAAGGCCGGCTGTTAGCCCTCAGCCGGTCCGCCATCTATCAGCAGGGCCTGCGCCGCTACCATAGCCGAAAGGTTAAGCCAAGATCCTTCCAAGAGGGCGATCTTGTGCTCCGGCTGATCCAGCGAACAGCCGGCCAACACAAGCTCTCGGCCCCTTGGGAGGGCCCCTCCATCATCAGCAGAGCCTTAGGCAACGACTCCTACTACCTGATCGACGCGCAGAAGCCGAAGGCACGAAAGAGAGACGACTCCGGCAAGGAGTCGGAACGACCATGGAACGCCAACCTCCTCCAAAGGTTTTACAGTTGAAATGCAGTATGTATCACGCTAACTTTTGTACTAAGTTTGAGACAATAGGCCCCCCGAGGAGAGCTCGGGGACTGCCATCTTTTGTCTATGAAATGAAAAGTATCATGCTTATGGCCTTGTCATTGCATTCACTTTTTTCCGTCCGGCACCGGGTTCGACTAGTCGGCCCGGGGACTGGCCGCCTGGAGTTATATTAGAAGTCCTACCCGCAGTCAGACAAGTAGTGTGTCGGCTCCCAAGCTTTCTCTCGCCAAAAGTTGCAGTTCGAAGAACCGGCTGTCCGGCTGGCAAGAGTTAAGGGCAGGAACGGGTGCCCACACGAAAAACGGCTAGGGACTAACGGACTAATATAACAAAAGCCGGTTTTTCTCCCACCACCGACCGGCTACCAGAGTAGCTGGCCGGCCGGCTTCCATTCACCTCGCTCCAATCTAAGAAAGCTCGAGTACTTGCCTTCCCAGAAGTGGAAGGCGGCAAAGGAAACATCCTAAGGATAAAAAGCATACATGAATGGAAACCAAGTAGGCAATAATACTTACATAAAAGACCTTCAAAAGGCCAGCATTCGACATAGTTTGAATACATCCCCAGTGGGTGGAACTGCGCAAGTTTGATAAAATCGTTCAAAAGGCAACAAGCAGGAAAAAAGAAAGACGGCAGACTAAGCCAAGGGAGCGACTGGCGAGTCGGGCAGGTCGGTGGAGACGGCAGTGCCGTCTGGAGGAGTGGCCGGCTGGCAAACCTCGGCATGATCACCGCCTCCCGCAGAGGGCGCGCTAGCACGCGCCTCGTTGCTGGAGGCACGATCAGGCTGAGGCTGGCTGGCCGCTTCACCGGCCGGCTCAACGTCTTCGCCCTCCTCTCCTTCGTCGTCTTCGCCTTCATCGCTGGAGGCGATCTCCTCTGCCGAGTCTTCACCCGCTGCCGGGTCCAGCCCGAACCACTCCTCCGGCTGGGCAGCGCCGTCATCATTAATTTCAGGAGCGAAGACGCTGATGTCAGTACACTTGGCGATCATCGAAGCGCGCTGAGCGATAGCTGGTCGCACCTCCTCCAGCTCTTCGTCGGCCTCCAGCCGCCAGGTGCGCAGCTGGTCCAGGTTCAGCCCCGGATACCAAGCTCAGACGAACTCCAACGCCTGCCCAGCTCCAAGCCGGGTCGCTGATGCTTTCCAAGCCTCGAAGCGGCCAACCGCAACTTCCAGCCAGTCGGCAGTCCGACTCGGGGTGCGGGGAATCATCTCACTTGACCAGAGGGCGGCCAACACCTACGCCCCGGCGCGCTGGAGGCGGCGGAGCATACGATGAGCCGGCTGTAGCCGCGCTTGGACCGCCAAGAGTTGCTCCTCAAGCGTCCGACTCGCGTCCGGCGCGATGTCGGCCCCCGCCTGACGGCGCGCTTCGCGATGGGCCTCGATGGTTTGGGTAGCGAAGACGGAGTAGCCGGGAAAGTAGTCTGCACAGAGAATAAAAAGCAGCACAAGTCAGAACACAAATCAGGCGGCAAGGGGCATGCAAGGAGCGAGGAAGGCGGCTTACCGTCGATCAAATCCTCAATACGGCCGAAGCCTTCATTCAGCGCTTGCCTGGTCTCAGCCCAGCCCGCCGCTTCGGTCTCGAACTCGGCCTTCAGGGCGGCTTCGTTATCCTGCGCCTTCTTCAGGGCCGCCTTGTGGCTCTCCTCCTGGTCAGCCAGCTTCTTGGCCAGGCGGTCGCGCTCCAGGACCAAGGCGTCGTACTCAGTTTCCTTGGTGCGAAGGGCGGCCTGCGCCTCGCTGAGCTGCCCCCTCAAGTCGGCATTGGCTCCTGCAAGCATGAAGACAAAGGAAAAATTAATAAGGGGAAGTCGTCAAGGAAGATCCGACCCGGCTGCTCAGCAGTCGGCTCGAATCTCGGGGACTACACCCAGTGGGTGCGCTGACGCACCCCCACAGGAGATGAACGAGACAAACACGCACTTCAGCTGCTGGTCAGGTCCTCAGTTCTCCGGCCCAGCTCCTGAGCCTGGGAGTTGAAGGCGGCTGCGCGAAGGTTATGATACTCCTGGAAGATTATACAGGAGGCAAGGATAAGTTAAGTTGTCAGGACCTAGTAAGTTCCAAACCGCCTGCGCAGCAGCCGGCTTGGAACTCGGGGACTACACCCAGTGGGTGCGCTGACGCGCCCCCACGGAAGAAATCGAAAGAGAAAAATAACCAAGGACAGAAGACTCACCTGGATGACGGCCCGCGTCGAGAGAAACTCTTGAGTGTATCGCTGCAGCGAGGCGGCCTGAGCTTGAAGCCGGTTCCGGACCTCCTGGGCCGCCGCGTTCAGCTCGCTCGCCCCCCCGCTGGGAGTCCACTCGGACGTGCTGACGCTGGCCGTCTCCAGGGCCTCCGTCGTCTGGCTGGCGCCCGCTACTCGGTGCGTTTCCGGCGCGGAGGCACCACCCCCTGTGCACCGGTGCAATGCCGGCTGCACCTCGAGGTCGGCCCCTGCCGCCGACTCGCCCCTGGACGGCTGCTCTGGCGCCGCAGCTGATTGGCCGCTTTGGCCCGCTCCAGTTGGCGCCGTCTGTGACGCCCCCTCCACGAAGATCACGGGATCCACCCGCCTCTCCATCACCGGTGGGCCTTGGTCGACAGGGGCACGGGAACGTCGGGGTCCACGGCGCGGAGGGGAACAACGAGCAGCGGAGGCCGGTTGTGCGAAGCCTCCGCCTCCATCTCCGCGGCTGCCGGCTTCGCCCGGGCCTTGGCCGCCGCGTCGGCCTACTCCTTCGTCGCCTGGGCGGTCCTTCGCTCCGCCACCTCCCGCTCCTCCCGCACGTTCCGCTCCGTGGCCTCCTTAAGGTCGGCGCGGGGATCCATGCGGCGGGAGCTTGAGGACCCTCCAGTCGGCCCGACTACGGAGCCGCCAGGACCTCGCTCGAGAGAAAGCGGCGCCCTATCCGGCAAGAAAAGAAAGGTTTAGAAGAGTTTTGGACGAAGAAGACAAAAAATATATACGCAAGACATTCGACGACTTACACAGAGATCGCCTGCGGCTGCTTCACCGCCTTGCGGAAGCGGGCCGCCTTCGCGGCCGCCTCATCCCGCTTGGTCGCCGCCGTGGAGGCCTTGGATTTTTTCGGCTGGCTGCCGAAGAAGGTCGACACGGCCCGACGCTTCTGCGCGCCGCCACGGGCAGCCGACACGATAGACGAGCCCGCGCCTTGATGATCGGGCGCCGGCTGGCGGTGCGGGGCGACTTCGACCTCGTCGTCATCCGGCCAGTCCTCGAAGCTGGCCCCGAGTCCCGTGCCTCCGGCCTCGTCGCCTTCCCCCATGATGGCGTCTTCCATGGAGGCCGCTCCCAGGTCAGGATCGTCAACGTCGTCCACCTTGCGGTTGGGGAGGAGCTGGCGCTCTACCCCCGTGGCCCCGGCTGTCGGCGGGAGAAGAGGGTTCTGCAAAAGGCAAATGAACTGATCAAGAGTTGGCTATCATGAGGCCGGCTACAAAAAGGAAGAAAAGAAGAAAGAACTTACGGCAGGCGGAGGGTTGGCGCGGGAATACGGCTCCTTGCCGTATCGCCAATCCTCGACGAGCTTGCAGTTGGAGATATAATTCACCATGTAAGACACCTCTGCGTGAGGCATCTCCCTGGTGCTCAGCCGGCACCGGTCGAAGCGGCCGCTCATTTGGCAGATCATGTGAGGCCAGCCTTGGAGCGGAAGAACCCGGCGCTCCACGAAGGCGGCCACCAAGTCGGCTCCGGTCAGGCCCTCCAACTGG